>NC_057798.1:371395018-371511839 GCF_018294505.1 Triticum aestivum | reverse complement strand
TCGGTGGCTAGGGTTAGCCGCAGGGGTGGGGGGGGTTATGCGGCCGGCGGCTGGGCCGGTGGGTCGGCCCATGGGGGGGAGGGGAATGGGCCGAAAGGGGGAGTGGGGAGGGGGCCGGCTGGCTGGGTCAGGGGGGGGGGTTATCCCCCTCTCTTTTATTTTGCTTTTCATTTATTATTTTCCTTTTCTGTTATTGGTTTATTTAAAATGCTCTGGCATTTTGTAAAAATTATTGCACCCCACCAATATTAGGTTAGTTATTTTAGAAAACCCCGGAACATTTTAGAACTTATTTTCGGAACTCGTTATCATTTGTTTTAGTTTTAAATTTTGTTTTAGGACGGGTCCGAATTAACGAGAGGTTATTTAACCGAACCGGGACGATTACTGTAGCATAACCACCCGGGCGTTACATAAGGACCGACCGTAGTCAAATTTGATTCAACTAAAGTTGGAGAAACAGACACCCGCCAGCCACCTTTTTGCAAAACTAGTTGCATGTCTGTCGGTGGAACCGGTCTCATGAACGCGGTCATGTAAGGTTGGTCCGGGCCCCTTCATCCAACAATACCGCCGAATCAAAATAAGACATTGGTGGTAAGCGGTATGACGATCACCGCCCATAACTCTTTGTGTTCTACTCGTGCATATCATCTACGCATAGACCTGGCTCGGATACCACTGTTGGGAAATGTAGGATGCAATTTCAAAAAAAATCCTACGCTCACGCAAGATCTATCCAGGAGATATATAGCAACAAGAGGGGATAGTGTGTCCACGTACCCTCGTAGATCAAAAGCGGAAGCGTTAACTTAACGCGGTTGATGTAATCAAACGTCTTCTCGAATCAACCGATTAAGTACCGAACGTATGGCACCTCCGAGTTCTGCACACGTTCAGCTCGAGGACGTCCCTCGAGCACTTGATCTAGTATAGGTACGAAGGAGATGAGTTCCATTAGCATGACGGCATGGTGACGGTGATGGTGATATTATCTGCGCAGGGCTTCGCCTAAGCACTATGACAATATGACCAGAGGAGTAAACGGTGGAGGGGGCACCACACACGGCTAAGACAATTGATGTGTCTTGAGGTGCCCCCCCCCCCGCCCCCGTATATAAAGGATGGAGAGGGGATGAGGTCATCCCTAGGACGCTCCCCATGGGGGGAGTCGTACTAGGACTCCAATTCCAATTCAGACCCCTTTCCTTTTATCGGAGAGGGAAATGGGGAAGGAGAGGGAGAAGGAGAAGGAAAGGGGGCGCCTGAAAGTGCTAGTATTCGACTAGAGGGGGGTGTGAATAGGCGATTTTTATGAAAGTCTTCAAAACATGGCTGCTTTCAAGACAAACAATAGAAATGAACCTATTGACATGCAGCGGAAGGTAGACTACACTAGACAAGCCATAGTCAAGTAAGCAATGAAGTGAAAGCACGAAGACTATCAACAGCTAGGTAGTAAAGATCATGATGGAAGATAGTATGAAGCCAAACAATAAATAGTCTTCACTCAGTGAAGTCAATCAAATCAGGCAAATGGGCAATGACTTCACGAAGACAAATAGTAAGTAAAGAGAGAGGAAGGATAGAACCAGTTGCTTGGAGAGGACAAGGGATTTGTTGGACCAGTTCCAGTTGTTGTGACAACTGTACGTCTAGTTAAGGAGGCTAAGATTCAACTCAGAAGACCGCATCTTCACCTTATTCTCCTTGATCTAAGAACACTTAGTCCTCACCCAACCACTCTGGTAAGTCTTCAAGGGAGACTTTCAAACCTTCACAGACTTTGTTCATCGGCAATCCACAATGACTCTTGGATGCTCAGAATGCGACGCCTAACCGGCTGGAGGATTCACAGTCCTCAAGTGTGATAAGTCTTCAGATCGCACAGACAAAAGACTTCAATGATGCCTAACACTCTTTGGCTCTGGGTGTTTTGGGATTTCTCCTTGCAAGAATTGCTCTCTCAAAGGCTTCGGAGGTGGGTTGCTCTCAAACGACAAAAGCCGTGCACTAAATCTGAACAATCACCAATTTATGGTGTAGGGGGTGGGATATTTATAGCCAAGAGGCAACCCGACCTGATTTGTCCAAAATGACCCTGGGTCACGAAGGAACTGACACGTGTCCAACAGTCAGATTTCAAACACACGCGGTAGCTTGACTTGGGCTACAAGTAAAGCTGACTCATCCAGCTCTGGTTAAGATTTGCTCTCATTGTCTTCGCTCAAAGACATATGATTTGGTTGAGCATCACTTCAGTCACTCTGACTTTGTTCACTTGGACCCCACTTAACAGTACGGTGGTTCCTATGACTCAACAAAGAAGAAAAGGAAACTACGAAACAACTATGTCTTCGCACTCCATAGTCTTCATGCAATGTCTTCTCTTGTCATATACTTCAGTGTCAATATCTTCACATACCACCATTGTCTTCAAAGTCTTCACACATTTTTAGGGGTCATCTCTGGTAGGTAAATCGAATCAATATGGACTACTACCTATGTTATCCTGCAATTCTCACAAACACATTAGTCCCTCAACCAAGTTTGTCGTCAATACTCCAAAACCAACTAGGGGTGGCACTAGATGCACTTACAGGTTGCCCAGTGGCCTTCTTGGGCAATGGCTTCTTGGACCTCTTGGACACGCGAGATAAATCTTCAGACTGCACACTGGATTCAGGCGGTGCAGACTTCAGAGTCTTCCTGGTTGAAGCTTTTGGTGAAGCAGATGGCTTTGAAGCTTTTGCCATCTTCTTATTTTTCTCCTTTGGAGGTGAGGGGGCATCATCAAAATTAGCTTCTCCCGCAGATTGCCCCACAGCCGCTCTCTAGGCAGCAATATGAGACAGAAGCCCATCAAAATTGGCGAAGGGGCCAATTCTGTTCTCATTAGCTTCACGGGTCCCATCAGATCTTGGAGCGGAGGGGCCAGGGTTGAAGTTGAGGCCAAACTCCTTGTGGTTATTGACAGTTGAATCTTTTGCAAACTGATAGTTGCGCTTGAAAAGATTGTCATCACGACACCATAACAGAGAAGATGGTTCGGCGTTTCCAGGCTGTGGTCCTCTGACCATACAAGGATAGAATTTTTGCTCAATGGCTTCAGCCTTGCTCTTTGGCACCAAGCCGCGGTATAGATAGTCACCCCATGGGTGCTTGATGGCATTCTTTTCAGCATATTTAGGCGTGATAAACCTATACTTGAACCATTCCTCAGCCCAATATCTTCGGACAACTGAATCAGGTTCTTGCGCTGGTTGTAGTTTTCTTCAGGATCTGACTTGTATAGTTCAGGGGGTAAATCAAGTGCAGTGTTGCCACGACGTTGCCTGCCACCTTTACGTGTAGACTTCTCTGAAGCCATAATATTCAGAATGATTGGCTTCAACACAGGAATGGCTTCCGTCTGCTGGTCAGACAAGAACTGGCTTCAGGAGATTCGATGTGACGCTGTAAGTATTCTGCAAATGAATGCAGACTATGAGAACCAAGGGATTCTCCCACGGACATGTACTTGTGACAGCGTTAGAGATGCGAGGGAAGGGGAAGAGGTCATATGCATTCTCAGAAGATTTTGAAGATAAATCAGTTCATAAGACATTGACCTCATAGTGCGAAGACATTCACTTATTTGGAGAGAGTTGGTTCCAGATTTGTACGAATCCATGAATAAGTACAAGTGAGGAATCTAACTAGTTATGAAGCATAAGTGAATATACTTGGCATGATATGAGATGCAGATGAGAACATATCCAGATTTGGAAGTGAAGAAACGAATTTTGGTTGAAGTGGATTGATTTGACGGATCAAAAAGGCAGTAAAAAGTAAGATTTAATTACCGCTGACGAACTGCTAGATGAGGTTGGAATAGAGGCCGAGCAGTTCAATCTCCCGCGCCCTAACTTGGCGGCGGAAGACACCTACGGCGGCGGCGGAGAGGACGAGGTCCGCGACCGGCGTGAGGACGACGTCGAAGAAGTCGCGACAGCTAAGCGCTTCCTCTCCAGCGTCGACGCGAGCTAGCGGAGGCGCTAGGGTTTGTGCGAGGTGGCGAGGTGGAAGAACAGATATTGACCACACGGGTGAGTATTTATAAGATGGAGTAGGGCGGCGCAACGCAATTACGCAGGTGGCCCTGGCGGTTCACATATGAGAGACACGTGGCATGCATGCAACTCATTGAAAGTTGTTCCATGTTCCCACGCACGCCTGGATTGTCGGGTGGTCGTTCCGGCTTCTCCGGTATTCAGGCAATAAGGATACAATATTAAAAGCAGATTTAAATGAGTGTCCCATTGTCTTCTGCTGATAAGGACTCAGAGAAGACAATCGACAGGTTTGAATAGAATGCATATGATTTGGATAGATAGAATTTGAGGTAGAAGCACATAATAGGTTAGGGTCCGAGCACATTCACTTAGATCAATAAAGATTCAAGAATGAAGACATAGCTATAAGTGAATGCTGTAGAGGATATAACACACACACAAACACACACAAAGATATATATATATATACATATATACATATACATATATATATATATATATATATATATATATAGAGAGAGAGAGAGAGAGAGAGAGAGAGAGAGAGAGAGAGACCAATTCAACATTTCAAAGATAAACCTTGAAAACAAATCAATGTTGAAGACAAACCAAATGCGAAGACTATGCAACCATGACGCCAAGAGAAAAACTTCAATAAGAATTTGGTGGTGGCGTTACCCACCGTATAGGAAGTATTAGACCCAGACACGGTGCACAATTATCGTGGTGCTCCAAAGTCAAATTCCACGTTAATGTATTCACAGTTAGAGTGTATGTCTTCATTGATTGAAGATATACATTACTACGTGTGTTGCACATCTAAGTCATCAACATGCATAAGCGTTAGGATGTGTGTCCAATTACAGGACATTTGAGGATTCTAGGATATTTAGCTCACACCGCAGCTTGCAAAACCTTTTCTCATCCAAGGGCTTAGTGACGATATTTGCCAATTGCTCTTCAGTGTTGACGTGAATGATATCAATATCTTCCTTGTTGACATGATCTCTGAGAAAGTGATGACGGGTCTGAATGTGCTTTGTCTTCGAGTGCTGAACTGGATTCTTGGAAATCTTGATGGCTTTCATTGTCGCAGAAGAGTGGTACATTCTTCGTGTTGAAGCCATAGTCCTTGACAGTTTGCTTCATCCAGAGAAGCTGAGCACAGCACGATCCAGAAGCAATGTATTCAGATTCAGCAGTGGAGAGTGATACACAGTTCTGCTTCTTTGAAGACCAACAGACAAGAGATCGTCCTAGAAAGTGACATGTTCCTGAAGTGGACTTGCAATCAACGTTGTCACCAGCATAATCAGCATCAGAATATCCAACCAGATCAAATGTTGAGCCCTTTGGATACCATAATCCTATTGTTGGGGTGTGAGCCAAATATCTAAGTATTCACTTCACCGCAAGGTGATGCGACTCCTTTGGTGCCGCTTGGAATCGGGCACACATGAAAACGCTAAGCATTATATCTGGCCTAGATGCACATAAGTAGAGTAAAGAACCAATCATGGAGCGGTATACCTTTTGATCAAACTCTTTACCATTGTCGTCAGGGCCTAGATGACTTTTGGTTGGCATTGGCGTCGTGTATCCTTTGTAGTCTTGCATTCCAAACTTCTTCAGGAAATCTTTGAGGTACTTTCTTGTGATATGAAGATGCCATTTCTCTGCTAATGGATTTGAAGACCGAGGAAAAATTTCAGCTCACCCATCATGGACATCTGATATTGCTCTTGCATCATGTGCCCAAACTCATCATTGTATCTTTTGTCAGTGCAGCCGAAGATAATGTCATCCACATAGATTTGGCACACAATCAGTTCACCATCATATGTCTTCGTGAAGAGTGTAGGATCTAGAGAAGCAGGTTTGAAGCCTTTGCTCTTCAGGAAGTCTTTGAGTTTGTCATACCAAGCGCGAGGAGCTTGTTTGATGCCATACAATGCCTTGTTGAGCTTGTATACCATATCAGGATGTTTTGGATCTTCAAAGCCAGGTGGTTGTGCAACATACACTTCTTCTTCAATCTTGCCATTGAGGAAGGCACTCTTCACATCCATTTGGTATAGAAAAATGTTGTGATGGTTGGCATAGGCTAGCAGTATGCGAATGGCTTCAAGCCTAGCTACGAGAGCGAATGTTTCATCGAAGTCAATCCCTTCTACTTGAGTGTAACCTTGAGCAACTAGACGAGCCTTGTTTCTGACAACTTGACCATGCTCATCTTGTTTGTTGCGATAGATCCATTTGGTGCCTATGATATTGTGCTTGCGAGGATCAGGACGCTTGACCAGTTCCCATACATTGTTCAACTCAAACTGATGAAGCTCTTCTTGCATAACTTGAATCCATTCAGGTTCCATGAAGGCTTTATCAACTTTCTTGGGTTCAGATATAGAGACAAATGCAAAGAGCCCACAGGAATTTGCTAGCCGCGTTGCTCTTGAATGAGTGAGTGGACTAGGTGCATTGATGATATCAATTATCTTCTCAATCTGTACTTCATTTGCAACTTGGGGATGTAGTGGACGAAGATTTTGCCCTTGCAGATCATTGTCTTCAGCTTCAACATTGACTTTAGGCTGAGTATTGTCTTCGGGTTGATTTGGTGCAATGATGATTTCTTCTTCATCCTGAGCTTCTGAAGGTATGATTTCTCCAGTACCCATAATCTTGATAGATTCACTAGGAGGGACTTCATCTAGCACATTTGGCAGGTGCTCTCTCTGCGAGCCGTTAGTCTCATCGAACCGCACATCCATAGTTTCAACCACTTTATAGTGAAAGAGGTTGAAGACTCTGTAGGAGTGCGAATCCTTTATGTATCCAAGCATAAAACCTTCATGTGCTTTCGGTGCAAATTTCGAAGTGTGATGTGGATCCTTGATCCAGCACCTAGCACCAAATACTCTGAAGTAACTGACGTTTGGCTTCTTACCAGTTAGCACTCATATGATGTCTTCTTCAGAAGCTTGTGAAGATAAACATGGTTGATGACATGGCATGCAGTATCAATAGCTTCAGGCCAGAACTTCCTTGGAGTCTTGTACTCATCAAGCATCGTCCGAGCCATCTCAATGAGGGTTCTGTTCTTGCGCTCCATGATGCCATTCTGCTGAGGTGTGTAAGGAGCTGAGAACTCATGAGTGATGCCAGTGTATCAAGATAAGTGTCGAGGCCGGTGTTCTTGAATTATGTGTCATTGTCACTTCTGATGTGCTTGATCTTGATGCCATAGTTCGTCATGGAACGATTGGCGAATTGTCTTAAGACATCCTGCACTTCAGGCTTGTAGAGGATTATATGCACCCATGTATATCTTGAGTAATCATCAACAATGACGAAGCCATAGAGACGGGCAGTGGTAGTAAGAGTAGAGTAGTGAGTAGGGCCGAATAAGTCCATGTGAAGCAGCTCGAAGGGTTGTGATGTCGTCATGATTGTCTTCGAGGGGTGCTTGGTCCTAGTCATCTTCCCAGATTCACAAGCACCACATAGATGATCCTTCGTGAACTTGATGCCCTCTATGCCCAGAACATGCTTTTTCTTCGCGAGAGTGTACAACTTTATCATGCCAGAATGTCTTAGCCTCCGATGCTAGAGCCAGCACTCTGAAGCTTTTGCTAGAAGACATACGGCCAACTGAGGTCATGCTGAGAAGTCTACCATGTATAGATCATCTTTTTGATACCCTTCAAAGACTAGAGACTTGTCAGATTCCATAAGCACAAGGCAACGATATTTTCCAAATATCACAATCATGTTCAAATCACAAAGCATTGAGACAGACATTAAGTTGAAACCAAGGGATTCAACAAGCATCACTTTATCCATGTGCTGATCCTTTGAGATTGCAACTCTACCCAGACCCAATACCTTGCTTTTACCAGTGTCAGCAAATGTGATGTGACTTTTGTCAGACGGACGTAGGGTTGAATCCATCAGAAGACTTCGATCACCAGTCATGTGGTTAGTGTATCCACTATCCATAATCCATTCTGAAGCCTTTGGTGTCATATCCTACAGTACAGTTTGGGGGATAGGCTTCACCAAGGGAATTGTGAAGCAGAAACACTTGACGAACAAGCGGAACATGAAAGTCCAGATCTTGGTTAGGATAAATAGGATGATTGTCAAGGAATCTCGAGACGAAATACATAGTAAGACCATTTGGACATTTTATCTTACGTCCCACAAGATGTTTTAGGTCCCCAGCATAAGCACCAGACACCTTTGATTTCTGGCTGGAGACCTTTCCCTGCAAAAGAGAGTTAAGTTTTCTTAACCACCCACATCTTCAAGGGTGGCTTAGAAGCAATGAGTCTAAGTGCAGCATCTGAGAACTTCGACTTTGGAGCCCTAGCAAATAGCCTTGTAGGAGGTGTATAATACTCATAAGAATAAGCAGAAAAGTTTTTGGTCTTGTGAACATAGAGGTTTGACGAAACACGCTTATATTCAAAAGTCTGAGTATGGTTTCCCTGTAAAACATTGGCGTTAGGGTGACTCTGGTGAGTCCTCTATCTGTATGAAGCCTTTGGACCATATGAAGCCTTTTTCTGGGATTTGTCTTCTTCCCAGGTGGTGTCATGATGACATTCACGGGAAGACTTTCAAGACAACTTTTGGGTACCCAGATCTTCTTAAGAGGTGGTCCGTTCCTGCAGTTAGTACCAATATACCTGGAAAACACTTCACCATTCTGATTCTTGAACAGTTTATAGTTTGCATCAAGGGATTCATCAATGATAATTGGGTTAGCACAAGAGAAGCCAGATAAGGTAGATGGATCCACTAAAGGTCCCTTTGCAGCAACCCATGTGGTTTTGGGGTACTGCTACAACATCCAGTAAGAACCATCAACATTCTTTTTTTTCTCGAACCCAACACCCTCTTTCCTAGGGTTTCGGTTCAGAATCTGCTTTTTGAGGACATCACATAGCCCTTTGAGACTTTTGTACATTCTTGTCTAAAGCAATGTCTCCAACCTAGCATTCTCATCAGCAATAGTAGTGGTATCCTCAGCAGAGGGGTTAGTTACCACATTAGCAATTGAAGATATTACAACAGTAGCAACAGTTGAACTTCAGTGACAAAGACAACATTATCAGGCTCAAGACATTTTAGACATGGTGGTTCAAATCCTTCCTGAGCGGAACTGATCTGTTGAGCGCGGAGTGAGTCGTTCTCCTTTTGAAGATCTTCATGAGTCGATCTCAATTTCTCAAGCTCTTGCTTCCTTTGAAGATAGTCAAAGGAGAGCTTTTCATGAGAAGTTCAGAGTGTTTCATGACGACTTTCAAGTTCCTCGTACTTAACATGAAGATTTTTAATGTCTTCAATTAAGGATCGAGTTCGGGTCATTTCCGCGTCCAACAGGTCATCACTTTTGTCTAGCAACTTTTGAATATGTTCCATAGCATTCTGTTGTTCAGTTGCAATTTTAGCAAGTGTTTTGTAGCTAGGTTTAGATTCACATTCAAAGTCATCTTCACTTGATGTTTGAAAGTAAGCATCGCGTGAGTTTACCTTGGCACCACGTGCCATGAAGCAGTAGGTGGGAGCAGAGTCATCCTCATCCTTGGCATCAGCGTTGGTGATGAGGCCATTATCTTCAGTGTTGAAGATGGACTTGGTGACATACACAGAAGCTAGAGCCAGGCTTGCTACTCCAGAATCAGATTCCTCTTCAGACTCCACCTCTGCCTCCTCAGATGCAGACTCCTCCTCTGAATCCATCTCCTTGCCAACAAACGCATGGGCCTTGCTTGATGAGCTCTTCTTGTATGATGAAGACTTCGACGAAGACTTGGAACAAGACTTTGAGGATTTCTTCTTCTTCTTGTCATCAGAATCATATTCCTTGCTCTTCTTCTTCATCTTCTTTGATTCATTGTCCCACTTTGGACACTTGGAGATGTAGTGACCAGGTTTCTTGCACTTGTGGTAGGTTCTCTTCTTGTGGTCACGAGAGGAAGCTTCATCATTTCTAGAGCTGGATCTTGAAGACTTTCTGAAGTCTTTCTCCTTGGTGAACTTCTATAACTTCTTCACAAGCATAGCAAGCTCCTTTCAATATCTTCAGGATCCCCAAAACTACAATCAGATTCTTCTTCAGATGAGGAAACATCCTTTGCCTTCAAAGCGCGAGTACGGCCATAGTTGGGACCATAGATATCTCTTTTCTTACATAGCTGGAACTCATGTGTGTTGAGCCTCTCAAGTATGTTAGACGGATCGAGAGTCTTGAAGTCAGGGCGCTCTTGAATCATCAGGGCCAGGGTGTCAACTGAGCTGTCAAGTGATCTCAGGGGAGTCTTGACGATTTCATGCTTGGTGATCTCAGTGGCGCCGAGGGCATGAAGCTCATTTGTGATATCAGTGAGGCGATCAAATGTGAGTCGGACATTCTCATTGTCATTTCTCTTGAAGTGGTTGAAGAGATTGCGAAGAACACTGATCCTTGAATCTCTTTGGGTGGAGATGCCTTCATTGACCTTGGAGAGCCAGTGGCAGACTAGCTTCGTAGTTTGATACGTCCATTTTGCATCATGCTTTTATATCATTTATTGCATTATGGGTTGTTATTTCACGTTATGTCACAATACTTATGGCTATTCTCTCTTATTTTACAAGGTTTACATGAAGAGGGAGAATGTCAGCAGCTGGAATTCTGGGCTGGAAAAGGAGAAAATATTGGAGACCTATTCTGCACAACTCCAAAAGTCCTAAAACTCCATGGAATATCTTAAAATAAATAAAGAAAAATCATCGCCAAAGATGAAGGCCAGGGGGCCCACACCCTGCTCACGAGGGTGGGGGCACCCCCCCTGGGGCGCGCCCCCTACCTCATGGGCCCCCTGGTGGCTCTCCGATGTCCATCTTCTCCAATATGAAGTCTTTCGATGGAAAAAAAAGAGGAGGCAACCTTTCGGGACGAGACTCCGCCGCCACAAGGCGGAACCTTGGCGGAACCAATCTAGGGCTCCGGTAGAGCTGTTCTGCCGGGGACACTTCCCTCCGGGAGGGGGAAATCATCACCAACGTCATCACCAACGATCCTCTCATCGGGAGAGGGCAATCTCCATCAACATCTTCACCAGCACCATCTCATCTCCAAACCCTAGTTCATCTCTTGTATCCAATTCTTGTCTCCAAGTCCGGGATTGGTGCTAGTAGGTTGCTAGTAGTGTTGATTACTCCTTGTAGTTGATGCTAGTTGGTTTATTTGGTGGAAGATCATATGTTCAGATCATTTATGCATATTATTACCCCTCTGATTATGAACATGAATATGCTTTGTGAGTAGTTACGTTTGTTCCTGAGGACAAGGGAGAAGTCTTGCTATTAGTAGTCATGTGAATTTGGTATTCGTTCGATATTTTGATGAGATGTATGTTGTCTAGCCTCTAGTGGTGTTATGTGAACGTCGACTACATAACACTTCACCATTATTTGGGCCTAGAGGAAGGCATTGGGAAGTAATAAGTAGATGATGGGTTGCTAGAGTGACAGAAGCTTAAACCCTAGTTTATGCGTTGCTTCGTAAGAGGCTGATTTGGATCCATATGTTTCATGCTATGGTTAGGTTTACCTTAATACTTTTGTTGTAGTTGCGGGTGCTTGCAATAGAGGTTAATCATAAGTGGGATGCTTGTTCAAGTAAGAACAGCACCCAAGCACCGGTCCACCCACATATCAAATTATCAAAGTACCGAACGCGAATCATATGAGCGTGATGAAAACTAGCTTGACGATATTCCCATGTGTCCTCGGGAGCGCTTTTCCTATTATAAGAGTTTGTCCAGGCTTGTCCTTTGCTATAAAAAGGATTGGGACACCTTGCTGCACTTTATTTACTTTTGTTACTTGTTGCTCGTTACGATTTATCTTATCACAAAACTATCTATTACCACTTATTTCAGTACTTGTAGAGAATACCTTGCTGAAAACCGCTTATCGTTTCCTTCTGCTCCTCGTTGGGTTCGACACTCTTACTTATCGAAAGGACTACGATAGATCCCCTATACTTGTGGGTCATCAAGACTCTTTTCTGGCGCCGTTGCCGGGGAGTGTAGCGCCTTTGGTAGGTGGAATTTGGTAAGGAAAAATTTATATAGTGTGCTGAAATTTTCTGTCACTTGTTACTATGGAAAGTAATTCTCTGAGGGGCTTGTTCGGGGTATCTTCACCTTGTCCAGTAGAGCAAAGATTTGCTCCTCAACCTACTAAACCTATTGAAAACGAAACTCCTTTTGAAATTCCTTCGGGTATGATGGAAAAACTGCTAGCTAACACTTTTATAGGAGATGGAACAAACCATCCTGATGAACATCTACTCTATGTGGATGAAGTTTGTGGGCTATTTAAGCTTGCAGGTATACCCGATGATGTTGTTAAGAAGAAGGCCTTCCCTTTATCTTTGAAGGGAGACGCATTGACATGGTATAGGCTATGTGATGATACGAGATCATGGAACTATAAGAGATTGAAACTGGAATTTCATCAAAAGTATTACCCTATGCATCTTGTTCACCGTGATCGCAATTATATATATATATATAATTTTTGGCCTCGCGAAGGAGAAAGCATCGCTCAAGCTTGGGGGAGGCTTAAATCAATGTTATATTCATGCCCCAATCATGAGCTCTCAAGAGAAATAATTGTTCAATGTTTTTATGCTCGGCTTTCTGATGACAATCGCACCATGCTCGATACTTCATGTGCTAGCTCTTTTATGATGAAGACTATTGAATTCAGATGGAATTTATTGGATAGAATTAAACGCAACTCTGAAGATTGGGACCTCAACGAAGGTAAGGAGTCAAGTATGACACCTAAGTTTGATTGTGTTAAATCTTTTATGCACACCGATATTTTCCGTAAGTTTAGCACTAAATATGGACTTAACTCTGAGGTAGTAGCTTCTCTTTGTGAATCTTTTGCTACCCATGTTGATCTCCCCAAGGAGAAGTGGTTTAAATATCATCCTCCCATAGAGGTAAAAGTAGCTGCACCTATTAAAGTTGAAGGAAAGACGGTCACTTATAATGATCCTATTGTTCCTACTTCTTATGTTGAGAAACCACCTTTCCCTGTTAGAATGAAGGATCGTGCTAAAGCTTCAACTGCTGTTCGTAAAAGCAATATTAGAACGTATACACCTCCTAAGCAAGTTAAAGTAGAACCTAATATTTCTATTGTTAAAGATCTCTTATCTGATAATATTGATGGGCATGTTATTCAATTCTCTAGTGAAACTGCTAGAATTGCTAAACCTTGTGCTAGAGATAAACATAGACATGTGGTAGGTGTGCCTGTTATTTCTGGTAAAATAGGAGACCATTGTTATCATGGCTTATGTGATATGGGTGCTAGTGCTAGTGTAATACCCATTGACTTATACAAAGAAATTATGCATGATATTGCACCTGCTGAGTTAGAAGATATTGATGTTACAATTAAACTTGCCAATAGAGATACTATATCTGCAATGGGAATTGTTAGAGATGTTGAAGTCTTGTGTGGAAAGACCAAATATCCCGCTGATTTTCTTGTTCTTGGTTCTCCACAAGTTAGCTTTTGTCCCATTATATTTGGTAGATCCTTCTTGAGTACTGTTAATGCTAAGATAGACTGCGAGAAGAATGTTGTTACTATTGGCTTGGATGATATGGTTCATGAGTTTAATTTCTCTAAATTTAGTAAACAACATCGTGAGGAAGAATCACCTAGTAAGGATGAAATTATTGGTCTTGCTTCTATTGCTGTACCTCCTAGTGACCCTTTAGAACAATATTTGCTAGACCATGAAAATGATATGTTCATGAATGAAAGAAGGGAAATAGATGAAGTATTCTTTAAACAGGAACCTATTCTGCAACACAATGTGCGTGTTGAAATCTTAGGGGATCCTCCTCCACCCAAGGGTGATCCCGTGTTTGAGCTTAAACAGTTGCCTGATAATCTTAAATATGCTTATCTTGATGAAAAGAAAATATATCCTGTCATTATTAGTGCTAATCTCTCAGAGCATGCAGAAGAAAGATTATTGAAAACTCCGAAGAAGCACCATGTCGCTATTGGATATACTCTTAATGATCTTAAGGGCATTAGTCCCACTCTATGTCAACATAAAATAAATTTGGAAGCGGATGCCAAACCAGTTCATGATCCTCAACGACGTCTGAATCCTAAAATGAAAGAAGTGGTAAGAAAAGAAATACTTAAGCTTCTGGTGGCAGGTATAATTTATCCGGTTGCTGATAGTCAGTGGGTAAGTCCTGTCCATTGTGTCCCTAAGAAGGGAGGTATTACTATTGTCCCTAATGATAAAGATGAATTGAACCCGCAAAGAATTATCACAGGCTATAGGATGGTAATTGATTTCCGCAAATTAAATAAAGCTACTAAGAAAGATCATTACCCCTTACCTTTTATTGATCAAATGCTAGAAAGATTATGCAAACATACACATTATTGCTTTCTAGATGGTTATTCTGGTTTCTCTCAAATACCTGTGTCGGCTAAAGATCAATCAAAGACTACTTTTACATGCCCTTTTGGTACTTTTGCTTATAGACGTATGCCTTTTGGTTTATGTAATGCACCTGCTACCTTTCAAAGATGCATGATGGCTATATTCTCTGACTTTTGTAAAAAAAATTGTGAGGTTTTCATGGACGATTTTTCCGTCTATGGTTCCTCTTTTGATGATTGCTTGAGCAATCTGGATCGAGTTTTGTAGAGATGTGAAGAAACTAATCTTGTCTTGAATTGGGAAAGGTGCCACTTTATGGTTAATGAAGGTATTGTCTTGGGGCACAAAGTTTCTGAAAGAGGTATTGAAGTTGATAAAGCCAAAGTTGATGCTATTGAAAAGACGCCATGTCCCAAGGACATCAAAGGTATAAGAAGTTTCCTTGGCCACGCTGGATTTTATAGGAGGTTCATTAAGGGCTTCTCAAAAATTTCTCGGCCTCTGACTAATTTATTACAAAAAGATGTACCATTTGTCTTTGATGATGATTGTGTAGAAGCATTTGAAATACTTAAGAAAGCATTAGTCTCTGCACTCGTTGTTCAGCCACCTGATTGGAATTTACCCTTTGAAATTATGTGTGATGCTAGTGATTATGCTGTAGGTAATGTTCTAGGGCAAAGAGTTGATAAGAAATTCAATGTTATTCATTATGCTAGTAAGACTCTAGACAATGCTCAAAGGAATTATGCTACTACCGAAAAGGAACTTTTAGCAGTTGTATTTGCTTGTGATAAATTCAGACCCTATATTGTAGACTCTAAAGTAACTATTCACACTGATCATGCTGCTATTAAATATCTTATGGAAAAGAAAGATGCAAAACCTAGACTTATTAGATGGGTTCTCTTTCTGCAAGAATTTGATTTGCATATTGTTGATAGAAAATGAGCTAAGAACCCCGTTGCAGATAACTTATCTAGGTTAGAGAATGTTCTTGATGACCCACTACCTATTGATGATAGCTTCCCTGATGAGCAATTAAATGTCATAAGCACTTCTCATAGCACTCCATGGTATGATGATTATGCTAATTATATTGTCGCTAAATTTATACCACCTAGCTTCACATACCAACAAAAGAAAAAGTTTTTCTATGATTTGCGACATTACTTTTGGGATGACCCACATCTTTATAAAGAAGGAGTAGATGGTGTTATTAGACGTTGTGTACCTAAACATGAACAGGAACAGATCCTACGCAAGTGTCACTCCGAAGCTTATGGAGGACACCACGCTGGAGATAGAACTGCACATAAGGTATTGCAATCCGGATTTTATTGGCCTACTCTCTTAAAGGATGCCCGTAAGTTTGTCTTGTCTTGCGATGAATGTCAAAGAATTGGTAATATTAGTAGACGTCAAGAAATGCCTATGAATTATTCACTTGTTATTGAACCATTTGATGTTTGGGGCTTTGATTATATGGGACCTTTTCCTGCCTCTAATGGATATACACATATTTTAGTTGCTGTTGATTACATTACTAAGTGGGTAGAAGCTATTCCAACTAGTAGTGTTGATCATAACACTTCTATTAAAATGCTTAAGGAAGTTATTTTTCCGAGGTTCGGAGTCCCTAGATATTTAATGACTGATGGTGGTTCACACTTTATTCATGGTGCTTTCCGTAAAATGCTTGCTAAATATGACGTTAATCATAGGATTGCATCTCCATATCACCCACAGTCTAGTGGTCAAGTAGAATTGAGCAATAGAGAGCTCAAATTAATTTTGCAAAAGCCTGTTAATAGGTCTAGAAAGAATTGGTCCAAGAAACTTGATGATGCACTATGGGCCTATAGAACTGTCTATAAAAATCCTATGGGTATGTCTCCGTATAAAATGGTCTATGGAAAAGCATGTCACTTACCTCTCGAACTAGAACATAAGGCATATTGGGCTATTAAAGAGCTCAACTATGATTTCAAACTTGCCGGTGAGAAGAGGTTATTTGATATTAGCTCACTTGATGAATGGAGAACCCAAGCTTATGAAAATGCCAAGTTGTTTAAAGAAAAAGTTAAAAGATGGCATGACAAAAGAATACAAAAGCATGAGTTTAATGTAGGTGATTATGTATTGCTATACAACTCTCATTTAAGAATTTTTTGCAGGAAAACTTCTCTCCAAATGGGAAGGTCCCTACGTTATCGAGGAGGTCTATCCTTCTGGTGCCATAAAAATCAATAACTTTGAAGGCACAAACCCGAAGGTGGTAAAGGGTCAAAGAATCAAACACTATATCTCAGGTAATCCCATAAATGTTGAAACCAATATTATTGAAACCGTAACCCCGGAGGAATACATAAGAGACAGTTTCCAGACCGTTTCAGACCCCGAAAAGGAATATGTATGTGGTATGGTAAGTAAACCGACTCCAAAACAATTTTTAAGGCAATATTTCTCCTTTTTGGAATATTTAGAAAAATAGAAAAATAAGTGGCAGTCCGGGAAGGACACGAGGCCTCCACGAGGGTGGAGGGCACGCCCTACCCCCCTAGGCGCGCCCCCTACCTCGTGAGCACCTCGTGTGCCCTCCGGACTCCGTTTTCCTGCACAATACGTATTTTTGTCGGTAAAAATTCATTATATATTCTCCCGAAGGTTTTGACTCTCGTATCACGCAAATCTCCTCTATTTTCGTTTCAAGATGTTCCTGCTGCAGATTTGAACAAGATGTCGTCCCAAGATTCGGAGGGAGAGAGCTACATAGCTGATTATATTGCAAATCCAAGAGTATATGGGGATGTGGAACACTATGGCTGGACCACAGAGGAAGAAGAAGACTATGATCCAGAGAGGAAGGAGGAGACAAGCTCTGATGAAGAGGACGGCCCATTGCCTCAACCTGGTGATATGCATGTGGAGTTCAAGAAGTCAAGCCTCCCTAAGGTCCAATCTATCCCACCACGTTTTTTGCAGGATAGCAAGGCAACACTATGCAAGAAGATAATGAAACTTGAGCTCGAGAATGAGGATCTGAGGGAGGAAAATTTTAGCCTCAGGCGTAAGCTAGAGAAGAAAAGTGCAACAACTTCACCTCCATCACCTCCGAAGAAATAATCACATGGGTATGGGCACTCCCCTTGGCAACTGCCAAGCTTGGGGAGGTGCCCTGGTATCATATCACCATCACAACTCCTATCTTTACCGTTTTTTTCGTAGTTCGATCCTTTTAGTAGTATCTTGATTTAGTAGAATAAAGTCTTGGCATGATCTAGTTTTAAGTTTTGCTTTACGATCCCTCTATGTAATCGAGTCCGCGAGCTATCTATATAATAAAGATTAGTGTTGAGTCAAGGGCTTGATTATTTGCCATGATCTTGGGTGAATAGAAAGAAGAAAAAGAATAAAAAGAAACAAATAGTTCATATTGATCTTATTGAGAGTAATGACTTCACATAGAAAAGAGTATGATGATTAAAAGTTGTTGGGAGTTGGAAAATATAGCTTTGGTCATCGTTGCAATTAATAGGAAGTAATAAGGAAAGAGAGGTTTCACATATAGATACATTATCATTGACATCTCTTATGATTGGGAGCACTCATTAAAATATGACATGCTAAAGAGTTGAGGTTCGACAAGGAAGACAACATAATGAGTTATGTTTTCTTACATCTGAGATAAAGTATGTTGTCATGGATCCTCTAATGTGTTGAGCTTGCCTTTCCCCCTCATGCTAGCCAAATTCTCAGCACCAAGTAGAAATACTACTTGTGCTTCCAAATACCCTTAAACCAGTTTTGCCATGAGAGTCCACCATATCTACCTATGGATTGAGTAAGATCCTTCAAGTAAGTTGTCATCGGTGCAAGCAATAAAAATTGCTCTCTAAATATGCATGACTTATTAGTGCAGAGAAAATAAGCTTTGTATGAACTTGTTATGGAAGTAATAAAAGCAACGAACTGCATAATAAAGGTCCACATGCAAGGGGCAATAAAAAGTGACGTTCTTTTCAATTAAGATTTTGTGCATCAACCCTAAACGCGCATGACAATCTCTGCTTCCCTCTGCGAAGGGCCTATCTTTTATTACTATTCTCTACTTTATGCAAGAGTCACGGTGATCTTCACCTTTCCTTTTTCATTTATCCTTTGGCAAGCTCAGCATGTTGGAAAGAACATGATATATATATATATATATATCTAATTGGATGTAGGGGAGCATGAATTATTGTTGTTGACATTACCCTTGAGGTAAAAGGTTGTGGGGCAAAACTATAAGCCCCTATCTTTCTCTGTGTCCGATTAAAACTCCGTAACCATAAGTATTGCCTGAGTGTTAGCAATTATGAAGGACTAAGTGATAGTTGAGTATGTGGACTTGCTTTACAGCTCTGACATAGACTCTTTCCGATGTTATGATAAATTGCAATTGTTTCAATGACTGAGACTACAATTTGTTGGTGCTCAATAAGGTTTCTGATTCATACTTTTGCATTGTGAAAAATCATCACTTGAACATAAGTAATCATATGACAAAATCTTTACATGTTGTTGTTATGAAAATAATCATGATGCCTTCATGTCCGTATTTTATTTTTATCGACACCTCTACCTCTAAACATGAGGACATATTTATTGTTATCGGCTTTTCGCTTGAGGACAAGCGACGTCTAAGCTTGGGGGAGTTGAAACGTCCATTTTGCATCATGCTTTCATATCAATATTTATTGCATTATGGACTGTTATTTCACGTTATGTCACAATACTTATGGCTATTCTCTCTTATTTTACAAGGTTTACATGAAGAGGGAGAATGCCGGCAGCTGGAATTCTGGGTTGGAAAAGGAGCAAATATTGGAGACCTATTCTGTGCAACTCCAAAAGTCCTAAAACTCCACGGAATATCTTAAAATAAATAAAGAAAAATCGTCGCCAAAGATGAAGGCTAGGGGGCCCACACCCTGCTCACGAGGGTGGGGGCGCTCCCCCCCTAGGGCGCGCCCCCTACCTTGTGGGCCCCCTGCTGGCTCTCCTATGCCCATCTTCTCCTATATGAAGTCTTTCGATGAGAAAAAAAGAGGAAGCAACCTTTCGGGACGAGACTCCGCAGCCACAAGGCGGAACCTTGGCGGAACCAATCTAGGGCTCTGGCAGAGCTGTTCTGCCGGGGACACTTCCCTCCGGGAGGGGGAAATCATCACCACGTCATCACCAACGATCCTCTCATCGGGAGAGGGCAATATCCATCAACATCTTCACCAGCACCATCTCATCTCCAAACCCTAGTTCATCTCTTGTATCCAATTCTTGTCTCCAAGTCCGGGATTGGTGCTAGTAGGTTGCTAGTAGTGTTGATTACTCCTTGTAGTTGATTCTACTTGGTTTATTTGGTGGAAGATCATATGTTCAGATCAATTATGCATATTATTACCCCTCTGATTATGAACATGAATATGCTTTGTGAGTAGTTATGTTTGTTCTTGAGGACAAGGGAGAAGTCTTGCTATTAGTAGTCATGTGAATTTGGTATTCGTTCGATATTTTGATGAGATGTATGTTGTCTAGCCTCTAGTGGTGTTATGTGAACGTCGACTACATAACACTTCACCATTATTTGGGCCTAGAGGAAGGCATTGGGAAGTAATAAGTAGATGATGGGTTGCTAGAGTGGCAGAAGCTTAAACCCTAGTTTATGCGTTGCTTCGTAAGGGGCTGATTTGGATCCATATGTTTCATGCTATGGTTAGGTTTACCTTAATACTTTTGTTGTAGTTGCGGATGCTTGCAATAGAGGTTAATCATAAGTGGGATGCTTGTTCAAGGAAGAACAGCACCCAAGCACCGGTCCACCCACATATCAAATTATCAAAGTACCGAACGCGAATCATATGAGCGTGATGAAAACTAGCTTGACGATATTCCCATGTGTCCTCAGGAGCGCTTTTCCTATTATAAGAGTTTGTCCAGGCTTGTCCTTTGCTATAAAAAGGATTGGGCCACCTTGCTGCACTTTATTTACTTTTGTTACTTGTTGCTCGTTACGATTTATCTTATCACAAAACTATCTGTTACCACTTATTTCAGTACTTGCAGAGAATACCTTGCTGAAAACCGCTTATCATTTCCTTCTGCTCCTTGTTGGTTTCGACACTCTTACTTATCGAAAGGACTACGATAGATCCCCTATACTTGTGGGTCATCATAGTTTCCAGTGCACTCACACGACCATACTATCCTTTGGTCAGATGACCATAGATGATGTTCTTGGAAG
Source organism: Triticum aestivum (assembly GCF_018294505.1). Taxonomy (NCBI): domain Eukaryota; kingdom Viridiplantae; phylum Streptophyta; class Magnoliopsida; order Poales; family Poaceae; genus Triticum; species Triticum aestivum. Next base: position 371,491,012 of record NC_057798.1, on the reverse strand, counting down.
TTGAGTCCAGTTGAATGAACTTCTTGATATCAGCAGGAGTAACACCTTCACCGGCCTTGGGAACGCCGTTCTTGATGACATATCAGAGGTCAACGTCAATGGCTTCAAGATGCATACGCATCTTATTATTCCAGTAGGGGTAATCAGTGCCATCAAAGACAGGGCACGCAAGGGAGACCTTGATTATCCCTGCAGTCGACATAGCTAAACTCCAGGTGGTTAAACTGAATCACACAGAACATGGGAGCACCTAGCTCTGATACCAATTTAAAGTGCTAGTATTCGACTAGAGGGGGGTGAATAGGCGATTTTTATGAAAACATGGGTGATACATCTCCAACGTATCTATAATTTTTGATTGCTCCATGCTATATTATCTACTGTTTTAGGCAATATTGGGCTTTACTATCCACTTTTATATTATTTTTGGGACTAACCTATTAACCGGAGGCCCAGCCCGGATTTGCTGTTTTATGCCTATTTCATTGTTTCGAGGAAAAGGAATATCAGACGGAGTCAAAACGGAAAGAAATCAACTGGAGAAGTTATTTTTGGAAGGAAAGCCACCCGATGGACTTGGAGTGCATGTCAGGAAAGAAGGGAGGTGCTCATGAGGGTGGGGGGCGCGCCCCCCTACCTCGTGGCCCCCCCTTCGGTCCACCAACGTACCCCTTGCACCCATATATACCTATGTATCATAAAACTTCCAAGGGAGAAGATAGATCGGGAGTGCCGCCGCCGCAAGCCTCTGTAGCCACCAAAACCCTCTCAGGAGCCCTTCCCGGCACCCTACCGAAGGGGGGATCCTTCACCGATGGCCATCTTCATCATCCCGGTGCTCTCCATGACGAGGAGGGAGTAGTTCACCCTCGGGGCTGAGGGTATGTACCAGTAGCTATGTGTTTGATCTCTCTCTCTCTCGCGTTCTCTCTCGTGTTCCCTCTATGGCACGATCTTGATGTATCCCGAGCTTTGCTATTGTAGTTGGATCTTATGATGTTTCTCCCCCTCTACTCTCTTGTGATGAATTGAGTTTTCCCTTTGAAGTTATCTTATCGGATCGAGTCTTTTATGAGAACACTTGATGTATGTCTTGTCGTGCTTATCTGTGGCGACAATGGGATATCATGTGCCACTTGATGTATGTTTTGGTGACCAACTTGCGGGTTCCAGCCATGAACCTATGCATAGGGGTTGGCACACGTTCTTGACTCTCCGGTAGAAACTTTGGGGCACTCTTTGAAGTACTTTGTGTTGGTTGAATAGATGAAGAGATTGTGTGATGCATATCGTATAATCATGCCCACGAATACTTGAGGTGACAATGGAGTATCTAGGTGATATTAGGGTTTTGGTTGATTTGTGTCTTAAGGTGTTATTCTAGTACGAACTCTTTTATAGATCGATCCGAAAGAATAACTTTGAGGTGGTTTCGTACCCTACCATAATCTCTTCGTTTGTTCTCCGCTATTAGTGGCTTTGGAGTTACTCTTTGTTGCATGTTGAGGGCTTGTTATATGATCTATCTATATTATTATTGTTGAGAGAACTTGCACTAGTGAAAGTATGAACCCTAGGCCTTGTTTCCTATCATTGCAATACCATTTACGCTCACTTTTATCGCTCACTACCTTGCTGTTTTTATAATTTCAGATTACAAATACCTTTATCTACCATCCATATTGCACTTGTATCACCATCTCTTCGCCGAACTAGTGCACCTATACAATTTACCATTGTATTGGGTGTGTTGGAGACACAAGAGACTCTTTGTTATTTGGTTGCAGGGTTGTTTGAGAGAGACCATCTTCATCCTACGCCTCCTACGGATTGATAAACCTTAGGTCATCCACTTGAGGGAAATTTGCTACTATCCTACAAACCTTTGCACTTGCAGGCCCACAAACGTCTACAAGAAGAAGGTTGTGTAGTAGACATCAAGCTCTTTTCTGGTGCCGTTGCCGGGGAGGTGAGTGCTTGAAGGTATATCTTTAGATCTTGCAATCGAGTCTTTTTGTTTCTTGTTTTATCACCAGTTTAGTTTATAAAAGAAAACTACAAAAGGATGGAGTTAAGTTTGTCTCATACGCTTCATCTTTTTAATATCTTTCGTGAGAATGATGGAAAGGAAAATTGTGCTCAAGTACTAGAAGAAGAATTACATAGAATGCTTGGCATAAAATATGTGAATGATGAGCATGATTGCAATGTTGTTAGTATGAATTCCCTGAATACCCATGATGCTAATGATATGCAAAGCCACAAGCTTGGGGAAGCTATGTTTGATGGAGATGATATTTTTTGTCCCCCAAGCTTTGATGAGCAAATTTACTATGATGAAAGCATGCCTCCTATCTAAGATGATTATTGTGATGACACATATGCTTTAAAGAATAATGATAACCATGAAACGTGTCATCTTGATCTTAATTTTCAATCACATGATAGTTATTTTGTTGAGTTTGCTCCCACTACTATTCATGAGAAGAAATTTGCTTATGTTGAGAGTAGTAAATTTTCTATGCTTGTAGATCATGAAAAGAATGCTTTAGGTGTTGGTTATATTGTTTTGTAGGAATTGCAATAATGTCAAGTTTCCTCTCTATGTGCTTAAAGTTTTGAAGTTATGCTTGTTTTGCCTTCCTATGCTAGTTGATTATTGTTCCCATAAGTTGTTTGCTCACAAAATTCCTATGCATAGGAAGTGGTTTAGACTTAAATGTGCTAGTCATATGCTTCATTATGCTCCCGTTATGTTTCAATTCTTATCTTTTATGTGAGCATCATTGTCATCATCATGCGTAGCTAGAAAGGCATTAAAGAAAAGCGCTTATTGGGAGACAACCCAATATTTATCCTTACTGTTTTTGTGTGTCCACATGATTATGCTACTGTAGTAATCATGTTTTATTGCTTTTGTTTCAATAAAGTGCCAAGTAGAACCTTTGGGAAGACTTGAGTGAAGTTTATGTGATCTTGCTGTAAAAAACAGAAACTTTAGCGCTCACGAGCATAGCTGCCATATTTTACTGGAGAGTGCTTTTAGGTTGATTCTTTTTGAAGATGATTAATAGACAAATTACTCAGGTCCAGAAATTTATTTCATAATTTTTGGGGTTCCAGAAGTATACGTTTGATACAGATTACTACAGACTGTTCTGTTTTTGACAGATTCTGTTTTCTATGTGTTGTTTGCTTATTTTGATGCATCTATGGCTAGTATTAAGTGGTATGAACCATAGAGAAGTTAGAATACAGTAGATATTACACCAATATGAAGTTAGAATGAGTTCATTACAGTACCTAAGTGGTGGTTTTATTTTCTTATACTAATGGAGCTTACAAGTTTTGTTTTGAGTTTTGTGTGGTTGAAGTTTTCAAGTTTTGAGTAAAGATTCGATGGACTATGGAATTAGGAGTGGCAAGAGCCTAAGCTTGGGTATGCCCAAGGAACCCCAAGGTAATATTCAAGGACAACCAAGAGCCTAAGCTTGGGGATTCCCCGGAAGGCATCCCCTCTTTCGTCTTCGTTCATCGGTAACTTTACTTGGAGTTATATTTTTATTCGCCACATGATATGTGTTTTGCTTGGAGCGTCATTTTATTTTGTTAGCTTTTGCTTGATGTTAGTTAGAATAATGTTTTTCATCTTTAGTTTCAATAAAAAAGTCAAGGATAGCCTTTGCCATGGTTATTTTGCTACTATACATGTTGCTGTTTGAAAATAGAAAGTTTACCGCTGTTGCAAAAATTCCTCAGAAAAGTAAGAGCATGATATAATGTTGAAACCTTTTGCATAATGAGCTATGATAAATTTATTACAGTGGGAATTTTAGTTCATAATTTTTGGAGTCAGTGAAGTATTGATACTCTTGCATTCTTTACAGACTGTACTGTTTTGGCAGATTGCTGTTATGTTTGCATTGTTTGCATATGTTTGCTAGTTTAATGATTCTATTTGAGGATAGGAGTGTTAAATATGCAGAGGAATTTAGTATGCAATGTTGAATAATAATTTAAGTGATTTGTTACAGTAGAAAATGATAAGATTTTGCATTGGTTTATACTAACCTATCTCACAAGTTCTTGTTGAGTTTGTTGTGGATGAAGCTTTTGATAAAAAGAGAAACCATGATATGAGAGGTATTAAGGAGACACAAAAGTTCAAGCTTGGGGATTCCCAAGGCACCCCACGATAATATTTCAAGAAGTCTCAAGCATCTAAGCTTTGGGATGCCCCGGTAGGCATCCCACCTTTCTTCTTCAACAACTATCGGTTAGTAACGGTTGAGCCTAAGTTTTTGCTTCTTCACATGAGTTGTGCTATCCTTGCAATGTCATTTTATTTTGTTTTTCTTGCTGCTTGAATACAATACCAAGATCTGAAATTCTTTAATGGGAGAGTCTTCACATAGTTGCATAATTATTCGACTACTCATTGATCTTCACTTATATCTTTCAGAGTAGTTTGTCATTTGCTCTAGTACTTCACTTATATATTTTAGAGCACAATGGTGGTTTTATTTTGAAGAAACAGATGAACTCTCATGCTTCACTTATATTTTTTGGGAGTCTTTAATAGCATTGTAATTTACTTAACATTAATATACTTGGTATTCAAGATAAGTGAAACTTTCTTTTGAGTGCGTTGAATACTAAGATAAGTTTGATGCTTGATAATTGTTTTGAGATATGGAGGTGATAATATCAAAGTGATGCTAGTTGGGTGATTATGAATTTAAAGAATGCTTGTGTTGAAGTTTGTGATTCCCGTAGCATGCACGTATGGTGAACCACTTTGTGATGAAGTTGGAGCACAATTTTATTTATTGATTGTCTTCCTTATGAGTGGCGGTCGGGGACGAGCGATGGTCTTTTCCTACCAATCTATCCCCCTAGGAGCATGCGCGTAGTGCTTTGGTTTTTGATGACTTCTAAATTTTTGCAACAAGTGCATGAGTTCTTTTGATTAATGTTGAGTCCATGGATTATACGCACCCTTTCACCCTTCCATTATTGCTAGCCTCTCTTGTGCCGCGCAACTTTCGCCGGTACCATACACCCACCATATACCTTCCTCAAAACAGCCACCATACAACTTTCCACCGTTCCATAGCCATTCTGATATATATTGCCATGCAACTTTCCACCGTTCCATTTATTATGACACACATTACTTTTGTCATATTGCTTTTTGCATGAACATGTAGTTGACATTGTATTGTGGCAAGGCCACCTTCATAATTTTCATACATGTCGCTCTTGATTCATTGCATATCCCGGTACACCGCCGGAGGCATTCATATAGAGTCATATTTTGTTCTAAGTATCGAGTTGTAATTGTTGAGTTATAAGAAAAATAAAAGTGTGATGATCATTGAGGGAGTCCCGGATTAGGGGGTGTCCGGATGACCGGACTATAACCTTTGGCGGGACTCCTGGACTATGAAGATACAAGATTGAAGACTTCGCCCCGTGTCCGGATGTGACTTTCCTTGGCGTGGAAGGCAAGCTTGGCAATACGGATATGTAGATTTCCTCCCATTGTAACCGACTCTGTGTAACCCTAGCCCTCTCCGGTGTCTATATAAACCGGAGGGTTTTAGTCCGTAGGACGAACAACAGTCATACCATAGGCTAGCTTCTAGGGTTTAGCCTCTCTGATCTCGTGGTAGATCTATTCTTGTACTACCCATATCATCAATATTAATCAAGCAGGAGTAGGGTTTTACCTCCATCGAGAGGGCCCGAACCTGGGTAAAAACATCGTGTCCCTTGTCTCCTGTTACCATCTGCCTAGACGCACAGTTCAGGACCCCCTACCCGAGATCCGCCGGTTTTGACACCGACATTGGTGCTTTCATTGAGAGTTCCGCTGCACCGTCGCCATCAGGAAGGATGCCTCATCCCGTATTTAAAGACGGCACTGTTGCTAAAGGAGCTTTGGCTATCGGCCAAACTCTCCGGCTAGGCGGTTTTCTTATGACCGCCTGCTCGGTCGCCGCGCCGAAGATGACTTCTCGGGTCATCGAAAGCAAACTCCACGTCAACTCGGAACTCGCCGAGCAGCTAGATCCGATGGAGCTCTTTTCCTTAAACGAGCTCTTGGATCGCATCGCCGCCCTGGGAGTCGCTACAGACTACGATCAGATGGGCTTAAACCCGATCGGAGAGAGATTAACTCTCCCCACGTCACCCACCACGTTGCAGTGGTGGAGGAATAATGCGGCAAGCCTTCATCTATCTTAAGGACTAGTTATGTCCGGATTCTCGATCCCTCCAAGCCGAATACCCGCGGAGGGGAGGACGTCACTCAAGCCCTGAACCTAAAGTCAGGCAGCGGGCTAGATTCATTGGACAACCTCCAAGAACCCAAGCTTCCGAGTTCGAAAACTCCTTGGCCCCTGAGTCTCAGATTGGGCGAGGTTCCGGATTTAATTCCACCCGCCCACCCAAACATAAGGGATCTATCCCAAATTCGGCAAGAGCCCACAGAAACAGTACACCATTACTGGGCCAGATTCCTCCTGGTTATGAACAGGATAGAGGACTGTCGTGAGGAGGATGCAATTTCATTCTTCTGCAATAATTGCACAGACAACGGAATCCTCAACGCCATAAGTCACCGTGAAATTACACGCTTCGCCGACTTGGCATCCATAGTACAAAAGTACTGTGCGATGGAAAGCGCCAGGAAAACTGAAATAAAATTTTGGGACAATCCGGCCCTGAATACAACCCCAGTCCAAAATAAAAAGGTGCATTATCGCTAGGCACCTGGGTTAAACACCAAAAAGCAAAAACCCTCTATAGGGCATGGAACCATACTGGAGGGATGGCTCAATGGACCCTGTAAAATTCATAGTACAGAGGGCGCCACACCAACTCATAGCCTTAGAGCATGTTGGATACTCCGACAGGTGGCCAGAAGTGGCGAGGAGCTTCTAACTCCAGAATTCATAGAGCACCAGCCCAGGGATACCAGTACGGTATTAACAGTCTTCGAGACTTTCGCATCAAATAATATGCGAAAATGAACACTCCGCAGCCTTGCCGAAGTCTACCAAGTAGCAACAATAAACCCATGGAGTGACACGGCTATTACCTTTAATGCCAGTGATGAACCTAAATTCCGAACAGCCCGAGCACCAGCCGCATTGGTCCTCAGTCCAATAGTGGACGGCTTTCGCCTTACCAACGTTCTCATGGATGGTGGCAGCAAACTGAACCTCATTTATGAGGAAACCCTTCGAAAAATGGAAATAGACTGGAGCCGCATTGAGCGAAGCAACACAACCTTTAGAGGAATAATCCCCAGTCGAGAAGCGTGCTGTATAGGAAAAATCACATTGGATGTGGTGTTCGGCACGCCGGATAATTACAGGTCTGAGGAGGTCACGTTTCAAGTGGCCCCGTTCAGCAGCGGATACCACGCTCTATTAGGGCGAGAGGCATTCACAATTTTTCAAGCTATACCCCATTACGGGCACATGAAGCTCAAAATGCCCGGACCCAACGGAATCATCACTCTTGCTAGTGACCCGGACATAGCACTCCTCGCCAAAAATAAGACAGCCGCATTGGCCCTTGAGGCACTATCTGAAGCCCTAGCGGCCGAGGAACTGACTGTGCTACACTCCATGATGAACAAGGATGACGAAATAGTCAAATTCCAAGTCCATCCAACGGACCCTACAAAAACGGCCTCCATCGGGGCGCAATTAAACCCTGATGTAGACGCCGCACTATGAGAATTCCTACGCGAAAATTGGGACATTTTTGCCTGGCACCCTTCAGACATGCCAGGAATCCCACGCAGGCTGGCCGAGCATAGCCTAAACATCCTAAAAGGATTCAAGCCTGTCAAGCAGGCTCTTCGGCGTTTCTCCGAACCCAAGAGACAAGCCATGGGAGAGGAGCTAGCCAAACTACTGGAGGCCGGATTCATCAGAGATATAAAACATCCGGACTGGCTTGCAAACCTGGTAATGGTACCAAAGAAGGACAAATCCTGGCACCTATGCGTCGATTTCAAGGATCTCAACAAGGCTTGCCCAAAGGATCCCTTCCCCCTCCCCCGCATCGATCAAATTATTGACGCTACCGCATGACACGATTCATTGTGTTTCCTCGATGCATACTCCGGCTACCATCAAATTAAGATGGCAGAGCCAGACCAAGCCGCAACGGCATTCATCACCCCATACGGCCCATTCTGCTTCAACACAATGCCCTTCGGGCTCAAAAACATCGGCGCAACATATCAGCACATGATTCAGACATGTCTGGTAAAGCAGATCGGCAAAACAGTGGAAGCATACGTAGATGACGTGGTCGTCAAAACCAAGCATGTCGAAACTCTAGTAGACGACTTGAGGCTCACATTCGATAACCTCCGAACATATGACATCAAGCTTAACCCAGAAAAATGTGTTTTCGGCGTACCAGCCGGAAAGCTCTTGGGCTTCATTGTATCCGGTAGACGAATTGAAGCAAACCCAGCCAAGATCCAAGCTCTATCACAACTGGATATTCCAAAGGACCTCAAACAAATACAAAAATTGACTGGATGTGTGGCGGCTCTAAGCCGCTTTATCTCCCGCTTGGGAGAAAAGGCATTACCCCTTTATCGCCTCCTCCGGCGCACCGAACACTTTGAGTGGACGGATGCTGCCACGGCCGGACTCGAAGAAATAAAAGCCTTATTGGCAACAAACCCGGTCCTGGCCGCGCCTAACATCGGCGAACCAATGCTATTATACATTGCGGCAACTTATCAAGTTGTAAGCGCAGTGCTCGTCGTCGAATGGGAAACGGACAGACACAAATTCCCCCTTCAAAATCCAGTTTACTACGTGTCCACTGTCCTCACTCCATGCAAGTCACGGTACCCGCATTATCAAAAGATAGCGTACGCGGTGTTTATGGCATCCCGGAAGCTGCGACACTACTTTCAAGAGTGTTCGATAACAGTAGCCTCCGAAGTACCTCTTAACGATATTATAAACAACCACGACGCGACGGGCCGGATTGCCAAATGGGCCATTGAGCTCCTCCCGTTCGACATAACCTACAAGCCACGGCGAGCTATCAAGTCGCAAGTTTTGGCCGACTTCGTCGCCGAATGGACTGAAGCCGAATTCCCTAAAGAGTACGGCACATATTCCAACTGGATCATGCACTTCGATGGCCCCAAAATGTTAGCTGGTCTGGGGGTTGGCGTCGTTCTGACGTCCCCAACAGGAGATACAGTTCAATACGTACTCCAGATAATGTATACGGACTCCAACAATGCAGCCGAATTCAAGGCCCTTCTACATGGTCTCCGGATGGCAGTCTCCATGGGCATCCAACGCCTAGAGGTGCGTGGGGATCCGAACCTCGTGATATCCCAAATAAATGGAGACTTTGATGCCAAGGATCCGAAAATGGCAGCTTATCGCAATGCCGTCCTAAAAATGTCAGCTCGGTTCGAGGGGCTCGAATTTCACCATATAGCCCGGGAAAACAATCATGCAGCAGACGTATTGGCATGCATCGGCGCAAAGCGCGATGCAGTCCCCCCCCCCCCAACATTTTCTTGGAGAGGCTATTCAAGCCATCCGTATTATGGGATGGGGAATCCGGAAATAACAGCCCGGACCCAACCGCACCGCCCGACATCGAACATTCTGACACAACGGGAGGCTCTGCCAACGAAGTAACATCCTCAGCCCATATAATAATGGCAGTCATTGCCCCGTGGACAGAACCATTCCTAGCCTACCTAAATAGGCAGGAAGTTCCCGAGGACCAAAACGAGGCACACTGCATAGTGCGGCGATCTAAAGCCTATAAAGTCCATGAAGGAGAGCTTTATAAGAAAAGCACCACCAGAGTCCTTCAAAGGTGTATCTCCGAAGAGGAAGGGCGGAATCTTCTGGCTGAGATTCATGCTGGACTAGGCGGGCACCACGCCGCAGCCCGGGCCCTTGTAAGCAAGGCCTTTCGTACAGGATTTTATTGGTCGACGGCCCGGGCAGATGCTCAGGACTTAGTCCAACGATGCGTCGGTTGCCAACTCTTTGCTAACCAAAGCCATATGCCACCCACCGCCCTCCAAACTATACCCATCACCTGGCCCTTCGCGGTCTGGGGGCTTGACATGGTTGGACCCCTTAAAGGAGGAACCCACAAGCAAAAATACCTACTGGTCATGGTGGACAAATTCACCAAATGGATAGAGGCCAAGCCTGTTAAGACGGTCGAATCCGGACCGGTGATAGACTTCATATCAGGGGTCGTACACCATTACGGTGTCCCCCCACAGCATCATCACTGATAACGGCACGAACCTTACGGCCGACAAGGTCAAACTCTAGTGCAAAAACATGGGCATCAAGCTCGACTATGCTTCAGTCTATCACCCACAAACTAACGGTCAAGTCGAGCGAGCAAATGGTCTAATCATGAGCGGCATCAAACCCAGATTAGTGTGGTCCCTCAAGGAATCTAACATCCACTGGGTAGAGGAGCTCGACTCCGTACTCTGGGGGCTGCGGACCACGCCGAATCGCACCACCGGATTCACACCATTCTTTATGGTATACGGCGCAGAGGCAGTTCTGCCCTGCGACATAATCCATGACTCACCTCGCGTGCGCATGTACAAAGAAAGAGAAGCCGAAATCGATCGGCAGGACAGTTTGGACGCCTTGGAGGAGGAGCATGACGTGGCAAAAGCCCGTTCCGCATTCTATCAACAGCAGGCTCAAAGATAACAAAGCAGAGAAGTACGGGCCAAAACTTACAATGTTGGCGAGTTAGTTCTACGCCTGCCGGACAAGAAAAAGGACAAACTCAAGCCTAAATTGGAAGGTCCCTTCATCATTTACCAAGTCTTGACTGGTGGAGCCTACCGTCTGCGAGATGCATTGGATAACCGACTCGAGCCGAACCCATGGAACGCAGCCCGTCTCTGAAGATTCTACACCTAGCGCCGGACTCTGTGTTCGTCTCCTTACTCTATCTATTTTTTACACATTAGCTGTCTTATATTTCTCTCCTTCTCCCTCCTTTTCTCTTACAGCCTTTAAGGGCTCGTTCACGCCTTGTTCGCACACAATTGACGCGCTATCCGCGCTCATTATACCTCGGGGCTTCTTTAACAGAAGCTTGTTTATACGGGCCTCATTCCCAACACATGTGTCACACTTCCGCATGTACCTTTTATTCACCATTATATGCATCGATATGACTTAAATTTTGGCCAAGCTGGGTTGCCTGGCTCCTGTGCTTATCCCTACGTTCCTGATTGTTCGGCTAGGTGGTAAAGGGAGCACCTCTGCGATTGTTACTGCCGGGTCAGACGGATGTGTACCTCAGACTGGGTGAAGCCGAAAGCTAGAGTTCTTAAGGGAATATTCGGTCAGTGAACTAAAGATGATTTCCCACTTGTTTATTTATCCGCCCCCAGATGCTTTTCTGCTTTTTTCGCAGTCCGGACATGCACTTTAGGGCATGCCTCCCAGGGAAAGGAACCCCTAACGGAACTATTCTCCCTAGAAGATGTTTCTTACTAACCATGTAATATAACATAACTAGTTGGGCACCTGTCTGTTCAAGCACTAATCACCCCTACACCTGGTCTCCACGCATGCCCCGGTTCTTACATAACCAAGAGGGTATTCGGACACACTCCGGACTATCGGGTCCCGAGGTTGAAGCGAAAAGGTCTGCCATGACAAACGATCTACAATCCGGCTAGAAGGCATTTTACATGTCATCTTAAATTACATAGTCAATTTGACTGGGTATATTCCTCTTCAATACCATCCAACAGGCTATCTAGTTTACAGTCCTGTTGGGAACATTTGGCGGCCAACTCTACCTGGTCGTACACTAAACTCACAGGGATCTCCTTCCCATCGGGCCCCACAGGTCCGACCTCGGCCATGTGGTTTGGGTCAGCCTTCGTGTACCGCGTCTTCACCATGGCCCAGGCCTCCCTAGCGCCTTGATGGCAGGCCGATATCTTCCATAATCGGAAGCGCCGCCGTGCTCCCTTTAGCTTATCTGCAAGCTCTCCAAGGCCTTCGGGCATGGGGACGGATGGCCACAAGACCTGGGCGACGCCTTGCATTACCTGCCGAACTCGTTCGTGCAGTTGTGAGAGCTTGGGAAGAAGGTCACCCGTAGAACCGAGCATTTCCTCTGCAGGCCGACTTGTCAGCATACCTACAGACATAACTCTGTCAATCGACTTCCTCGTCGAACTCTTCTTCGAAGTTCGTTCAAGCACTTACTAAAAATGCCACGTCGAAGCAGCCGATTCTCCTTCACGGAGTCCGACAGCTGAGCACGAACATCCTTTAGTTCCTCGCCCAGCTGGGTGTTGGCATCTTGGAGATTATTCTTATCTTGCCTCACCCTCGTAAGCATGCTCTCGCCGGCCTTTAACCGGCGCAAGAGTTGTTGCTTGTTCGGATCCACTCCGGCGCCATCTGCTATGTTATTGTCAGATTTGCACACATGCCGCACTTCACAATATACTTATCTTTCGAAAGCATATATTACCAGAGGGGGTCTCCTTGGCCTCCCCTGCCGCGGCTAATGCAGCCTCAAGTTGGGCTTTGCACTCTTCCAGCTCCTGGGACAGTTGGGTATTCTTTTCTGTAAGATCATGCGTAACAAATGATCCTTAAATCAGTTATTCTAACTGTTTCAAGTCTCGGGGGCTACTGACATATATAACCATCAAATTTTCTCACCCGTATGTCTTTTACATACTGCTCGGTGGCTCTTGCTAGACCATTTTGAGCGGCACGAAGGTACGCATCTCCCGTATTGAAGGCACCCAATGCCTCTTGGGAGAAACAAGCATCACAAAGAACTGTCCGGCGACGCCTGTGGTTCATGGCACTCTCCACCTCGGAATTGGTGGCAGACAGACCATCCGCATCCTCTGTCGGAGGAGCGTCCAATGCATGCCTCGTGTTCGCCTCCGCTTCCGGACCCGGCCTTGGAGCCTGGCTGGTAGAGGCGCGATTGGCAACCTCTCCGGATATAGTCCGGCGGGCGCTCTTTTCCTGAAGAGAGCACGAGCGTTAGTATGCCTTGAGGGAATAAAACCTGGGAATAAAATGGCACGCCATACCGTTGCGCCGGTGTCTCAATCCGGACCACACTTCTTTTCAGCCTTCTGGGCCTTGATGCCCCTTGTTGGCTAGCCACCGCAGGCTCGGCCCTCCGCCTCAAGGACTTCCCCTGCAAAAACGCCATTGGTATACGGTGATCAAAAATAAGCACGGATGGATCATCTTAAAGGTACTGGGACTTCGGTCTCGGTTACTTGTGAGGCTGGAAGTAGTCCGGGATAATCAGCCGTAATGGCCACTAAGGTGTTGTCCTTGCTCAATTGATGAAACACCCCATCGATCAGCACCACAGATAAGTCCGGGTCCTCTTGGGAGTCCGGGTTAAAGGACCGTTTTGGGTCCTCGGGTTGTGGAGGAGGGCTGTTTATCTCCTTTACAGCCTAGCGTAGCTCGTGCGTTGATATTGCTAGACTGAATACTTAAATATGGGAATATGAAACGGATGGGTGAGTGAAAGTGTCCGCTTACCCAGCTTGGAGGATTGTACATAAAAAATCCACCCCGTGGGTTAACGCGGAGGAATTCCTCCTCTTCTCCCTTGTACAAAGCAGACAAGATCTTTATTAGAGCTGCAACCGATTTCGGCCCCTTACGGCCGCACCGGGTGGCGTCGTCCTCCCTGTTGAAATCCCACATGGGGTGGCCTCTATACTGAAGCGGCTGCACCCCCCGCATAATGCATGTGGCCATGATCTCGATCATGGTTAGTCCGGAATGAGCTAACAACCTTATCCGGCTCGTCAGGTAAAGGACGTCCTTGTCATTTTCCTTCTGAGGGTTCCGTGGACGCCAACTTAGGTGCTTCTTCAAAGGAGCATTATCGAACTCAGGGAGGCCGATCCGAACAGGATCCGGCAGAGGGACATCTTCTATATAAAACCATTCTGAAGGCCAGTCTTCGGACGCCTTCTTTGGGGTTCCGGATAGATATCCGGTCCCGGCGATGTGCCATAGTTCGGCTCCGCCTACTTGATATATCGACCCCTCCTAAGAACGGGGCACAAGGCAGAACAACTTCTTCCACAGCGCGAAATGAGCCTCGATGCCCAAAAAGAGCTCGCAAAGGGCTACGAAGCCCGCAATATGCAATATGGAGGCAGGTGTAAGGTTGTGCAACTGGAGGCCGTAGAACTCCAGGAGCCCCCAGAGAAACGGATGAATTGGAAATTCGAGCCCTCTTATCAAATAAGGGACAAGGCATACCCGCTCTCCTTTGGAGGGATTGGGGACGCTCTCCGCTTGCTCTCCACCATTATAGGTGGCAAGCCCGGCTCGAATCGGGACCATGTAGGCTGGGGGGAGAAACCCCTTGGCTTGGAGCGCCACTAGCTCGCTGTGCGGGACGGAGCATCTCTCCCAATCTCCAGGCTGAAGGCTGGGGGCGAGAGGAGGAGCTGCGTCGACTGGCCATGATGGAATGGATCTCTGTCAAATGCGCTCCGATGAATGCTCACGAAGGGAAGATGGTGTGATTCGGATCTAAATCCCCGTCTCCTTTATAGGCAGCTCATTTGCGCAGCTAGGGGGGTAAATGAAAAAACACCCTGGCTTTTCGCATTCGTTTGACACGTGGAAGATGGCCATTATTGGGCGCAGAAGCCAAGGAGCGCAACATTCACCAGAAGCCGGACACTATTCAACAAGTATATGGAATTTGGAGAAGAACCCACCTTGCAATGCCAAAGACAAATCTGCACGCCGGACTCATCGTCATTGAAGCCTGGTTCGGGGGCTACTGAGGGAGTCCCAGATTAGGGGGTGTCCGGATGACCGGACTATAACCTTTGGTCGGACTCCTGGACTATGAAGATACAAGATTGAAGACTTCGTCCCGTGTCCGGATATGACTTTCCTTGGCGTGGAAGGCAAGCTTGGCGATACGGATATGTAGATCTCCTCCCATTGTAACCGACTCTGTGTAACCCTAGCCCTCTCCGGTGTCTATATAAACCGGAGGGTTTTAGTCCGTAGGACGAACAACAATCATACCATAGGCTAGCTTCTAGGGTTTAGCCTCTCTGATCTCGTGGTAGATCTATTCTTGTACTACCCATATCATCAATATTAATCAAGCAAGAGTAGGGTTTTACCTCCATCGAGAGGGCCCGAACCAGGGTAAAAACATCGTGTCCCTTGTCTCCTGTTACCATCCGCCTAGACGCACAGTTCAGGACCCCCTACCCGAGATCCGCCGGTTTTGACACCGCCATTGGTGCTTTCATTGAGAGTTCCGCTGTGCCGTCGCCATCAGGAAGGATGCCTCATCCCGTCTTTAAAGACGACACTGTTGCTAAAGGAGCTTTGGCTATCGGCCAAACTCTCCGGCTAGGCGGTTTTCTTATGACCGCCTGTTCGGCCGCCGCACCGAAGATGACTTCTCGGGTCATCGAAAGCAAACTCCACGTCAACTCGGAACTCACCGAGCAGCTAGATCCGATGGAGCTCTCTTCCTTAAACGAGCTCTTGGATCGCATCGCTGCCCTGGGAGTCGCTACAGACTACGATCAGATTGGGCTTAAACCCGATCCGAGAGAGATTAACTCTCCCCACGTCACCCACCATGTTGCAGTGGTGGAGGAATAATGTGGCAAGCCTTCATCTATCTTAAGGACTAGTTATGTCCGGATTCCCGATCCCTACAAGCCGGATACCCGCGGAGGGTAGGACGTCACTCAAGCCCTGAACCTAAAGTCAGGCAGCGGGCTAGATTCATTGGACAACATCCAAGAACCCAAGCTTCCGAGTTCGGAAACTCCTTGGCCCCTGAGTCTCAGATTGGGCGAGGTTCCGGATTTAATTCCACCCGCCCACCCAAACATAAGGGATCTATCCCAAATTCGGCAAGAGCCCACAGAAACAGTACACCATTACTGGGCCAGATTCCTCCTGGTTATGAACAGGATAGAGGACTGCCGCGAGGAGGATGCAATTTCATTCTTCTGCAGTAATTGCACGGAAAATGGAATCCTCAACGCCATAAGTCGCCGTGAAATTACACGCTTCGCCGACTTGGCATCCATAGTACAAAAGTACTGTGCGATGGAAAGCGCCTGGAAAACCGAAATAAAATTTTGGGACAATCCGGCCCTGAATACAACCCCAGTCCGAAATAAAAAGGTGCATTATCGCCAGGCACCTGGGTTAAACACCAAAAAGCAAAAACCCTCTATAGGGCATGGAACCGTACTGGAGGGATGGCTCAATGGACCCTGTAAAATTCATAGTACAGAGGGCGCCACACCAACTCATAGCCTTAGAGCATGTTGGATACTCCGACAGGTGGCCAGAAGTGGCGAGGAGCTTCTAACTCCGGAATTCATAGAGCACCAGCCCAGGGATACCAGTACGGTATTAACAGTCTTCGAGACTTTCGCATCAAATAATATGCGGAAACAAACACTCCGCAGCCTTGCCGAAGTCTACCAAATAGCAACAATAAACCCATGGAGTGACACGGCTATTACTTTTAATGCCAGTGATGAACCTAAATTCCGAACAGCCCGAGCACCAGCCGCATTGGTCCTCAGTCCAATAGTAGACGGCTTTCGCCTTGCCAAGGTTCTCATGGATGGTGGCAGCGGACTGAACCTCATTTATGAGGAAACCCTTCGAAAATTGGAAACAGACTGGAGCCACATTGAGCGAAGCAACACAACCTTTAGAGGAATAATCCCCAGTCGAGAAGCGTGCTGTATAGGAAAAATCACATTGGATGTGGTGTTCGGCACGCCGGATAATTACAGGTCCGAGGAGGTCACGTTTCAAGTGGCCCCGTTCAGTAGCGGATACCACGCTCTATTAGGGCGAGAGGCATTCACAATTTTTCAAGCTATACCCATTACGGGCACATGAAGCTCAAAATGCCCGGACCCAACGGAATCATCACTCTTGCTAGTGACCCGGACATAGCACTCCGCGCCAAAAATAAGACAGCCGCACTAGCCCTTAAGGCACTATCTGAAGCCCTAGCGGCCGAGGAACTGACTGCGCTGCCCTCCACGATGAACAAGGACGACGAAATAGTCAAATTCCAAGTCCATCCAATGGACCCTACAAAAACAATCTCCATCGGGGCGCAATTAAACCCTGATGTAGACGCCGCACTATGAGAATTCCTACGCGAAAATTGGGACATTTTTGCCTGGCACCCTTCAGACATGCCAGGAATCCCACGTAGGCTGGCCGAGCACAGCCTAAACATCCTAAAAGGATTCAAGCCTGTCAAGCAGGCTCTTCGGCGTTTCTCCGAACCCAAGAGACGAGCCATGGGAGAGGAGCTAGCCAAACTACTGGAGGCCGGATTCATCAGAGATATAAAACATCCAGACTGGCTAGCAAACCTGGTGATGGTACCAAAGAAGGACAAATCCTGGCACCTATGCGTCGATTTCAAGGACCTCAACAAGGCTTGCCCAAAGGATCCCTTCCCCCTCCCCCGAATCGATCAAATTATCGACGCTACCGCATGACACGATTCATTGTGTTTCCTCGACGCATACTCCCGCTACCATCAAATTAAGATGGCAGAGCCAGACCAAGCCGCAACGGCATTCATCACCCCATACGGCCCATTCTGCTTCAACACAATGCCCTTCGGGCTCAAAAACGCCGGCGCAACATATCAGCGCATGATTCAGACATGTATGGTAAACCAGATCAGCAAAACAGTGGAAGCATACGTAGATGATGTGGTCGTCAAAACCAAGCATGTCGAAACTCTAGTAGACGACTTGAGGCTCACATTCGATAACCTCCAAACATATGACATCAAGCTTAACCCAGAAAAATGTGTTTTCGGCGTACCAGCCGGAAAGCTCTTGGGCTTCATTGTATCTGGTAGACAAATTGAAGCAAACCCAGCCAAGATCCGAGCTCTGTCGCAACTGGATATTCCAAAGGAACTCAAACAAATACAAAAATTGACTGGATGCGTGGCGGCTCTAAGCCGCTTTATCTCCCGCTTGGGAGAAAAGGCATTACCCCTTTACCGCCTCCTCCGGGGCACCGAACACTTTGAGTAGACGGATGCCGCCACGGCCGGACTCAAAGAAATAAAAGCCATATTAGCAACAAACCCGGTCCTGGCCGCGCCTAACATTGGCGAACCAATGCTACTATACATTGCGGCAACTTATCAAGTTGTAAGCACAGTGCTCGTCATCGAACGAGAAATGGACGGACACAAATTCCCCCTTCAAAATCCAGTTTACTACGTGTCCACTGTCCTCAGTCCATGCAAGTCACGGTACCCGCATTATCAAAAGATAGCGTACGCGGTGTTTATGGCATCCCGGAAGCTGCGACACTACTTTCAAGAGTGTTTGATAACAGTAGCCTCCGAAGTACCTCTTAACGATATTATAAACAACCGCGACGCGACGGGCCGGATTGCCAAATGGGCCATTGAGCTCCTCCCGTTCGACATAACCTACAAGCCACGGTGAGCTATCAAGTCGCAAGTTTTGGCCCACTTCGTCGCCGAATGGACTGAAGCCGAACTCCCTAAAGAGTATGACACGTATTCCAACTGGATCATGCACTTCGATGGCCCCAAAATGTTAGCTGGTCTGGGGGCTGGCGTCGTTCTGACGTCCCCAATAGGAGATAAAGTTCAATACGTACTCCAGATAATGTATACGGACTCCAACAATGCAGCCGAATACGAGGCCCTTCTACATGGTCTCCGGATGGCAGTCTCCATGGGCATCCAACGCCTAGAGGTGCGTGAGGATTCGAACCTCGTGATATCCCAAATAAATGGAGACTTTGATGCCAAGGATCCGAAAATGGCAGCTTATCGCAATGCCGTCCTAAAAATGCGCAGGACGGCATGGTTGAACTGGCTCGGGTACGGACTGCTCGGCCTCGGCTTCAACTACTAGCCGTGGAGGGTGAGAGAGTCCCGGATTAGGGGGTGTCCGGATGACCGGACTATAACCTTTGGCCGGACTCATGGACTATGAAGATACAAGATTGAAGACTTCGTCCCGTGTCCGGATGTGACTTTCCTTGGCGTGGAAGGCAAGCTTGGCAATACGGATATGTAGATCTCCTCCCATTGTAACTGACTCTGTGTAACCCTAGCCCTCTCCGGTCTATATGAACTGAAGGGTTTTAGTCTGTAGGACGAACAACAATCATACCATAGGCTAGCTTCTAGGGTTTAGCCTCTCTGATCTCGTGGTAGATCTACTCTTGTACTACCCATATCATCAATATTAATCAAGCAGGAGTAGGGTTTTACCTCCATCGAGAGGGCCCGGACCTGGATAAAAACATCGTGTCCCTTGTCTCCTGTTACCATCCGCCTAGACGCACAGTTCGGGACACCCTACCAGAGATCCGCCGGTTTTGACACCGACAATCATCATTATTGGAGCATTGTCCCAGTGAGGAAAGGATGAATGAGACTATGATTCCCCCATAAGTCGGGATGAGACTCCGGACGAAAAATAAAAAGAAGAGAAAAAAAAGAGAAAAGGCCCAAACAAAAAAAAAAGAAAAAGAGAGAAGGGACAATGTTACTATCCTTTTACCACAAGTAGCACCATGATCTTCATAATAGAGAGTCTCATATGTTGTCACTTTCATATACTAGTGGGAATTTTTCATTATAGAACTTGGCTTGTATATTCCAATGATGGGCTTCCTCAAAAGTGCCCTAGGTCTTCGTGAGCAAGCAAGTTGGATGCACACCCACTTAGTTTCTTTTGTTGAGCTTTCATTTATAGCTCTAGTGCACCCGTTGCATGGCAATCCCTACTCACTCACATTGATATCTATTAATGGGCATCTCCATAGCCCGTTGATACGCCTAGTTGATGTGAGACTATCTTCTCCTTTTTTTGTCTTCTCCACAACCACCATTCTATTCCACATATAGTGCTATGTCCATGGCTCACGCTCATGTATTGTGTGAAAGTTGAAAGAGTGAGATTATTAAAGTATGAAACAATTGCTTGGCTTGTCATCGGGGTTGTGCATGATTTAAATATTTTGTGTGGGGAAGATGGAGCATAGCCAGACTATATGATTTTGTAGGGATACCTTTCTTTGGCCATGTTATTTTGAGAAGACATAATTGCTTAGTTAGTATGCTTGAAGTATTATTATTTTTATGTCAATATGAACTTTTGTCTTGAATCTTTCGGATCTGAATATTCATACCACAATTAAGAAGATTTACATTGAAATTATGCCAAAGTAGCACTCCGCATCAAAAATTCTTTTTTTATCATTTACCTACTCGAGGACGAGCATGAATTAAGCTTGGGGATGCTTGATACGTCTCCAACGTATCTATAATTTTTTATTGCTCCATGCTATATTATCTACTGTTTTAGGCAATATTGGGCTTTACTATCAACTTTTATATTATTTTTGGGACTAACCTATTAACCGGAGGCCCAACCCAGATTTGTTGTTTTATGCCTCTTTCAGTGTTTCGAGGAAAAGGAATATCAGACGGAGTCAAAACGGAACGAAATCAACTGGAGAAGTTATTTTTGGAAGGAAAGCCACCCGATGGACTTGGAGTGCACATCAGGAAAGAAGGGAGGTGCTCAGAGGGTGGGGGCGCGCCCCCTGCCTCGTGGCCCCCCCTTCGGTCCATCGACGTACCCCTTGCACCCATATATACCTACATATCGTAAAACTTCCAGAGGAGAAGATAGATCGGGAGTTCCGCTGCCGCAAGCCTTTGTAGCCACCAAAAACCTCTCGGGAGCCCTTCCCGGCACCCTGCCGGAGGGGGGGATCCTTCACCGGTGGACATCTTCATCATCCCGACGCTCTCCATGACGAGGAGGGAGTAGTTCACCCTCAGGGCTGAGGGTATGTACTAGTAGCTATGTGTTTGATCTCTCTCTCTCTCTCTCTCTCTCTCGTGTTCTCTCTCGTGTTCCCTCTATGGCATGATCTTGATGTATCCCGAGCTTTGCTATTGTAGTTGGATTTTATGATGTTTCTCCCCCTCTACTCTCTTGTTATGATTTGAGTTTTCCCTCTGAAGTTATCTTATCGGATTGAGTCTTTTATGAGAACATTTGATGTATGTCTTGCCGTGCTTATCTGTGGTGACAATGGGATATCATGTGCCACTTGATGTATGTTTTGGTGACCAACTTGCGGGTTCCGCACATGAACCTATGCATAGGGGTTGGCACACGTTCTTGACTCTCTGGTAGAAACTTTGGGGCACTCTTTGAAGTACTTTGTGTTGGTTGAATAGATGAATCTAAGATTGTGTGATGCATATCGTATAATCATGCCCACGGATACTTGAGGTGACAATGGAGTATCTAGGTGACATTAGGGTTTTGGTTGATTTATGTCTTAAGGTGTTATTCTAGTACGAACTCTTTTATAGATCGATCCGAAAGAATAACTTTGAGGTGGTTTCGTACCCTACCATAATCTCTTCGTTTGTTCTCCGCTATTAGTGGCTTTGGAGTGACTCTTTGTTGCATGTTGATGGCTTGTTATATGATCTATCTATGTTATTATTGTTGAGAGAACTTGCACTAGTGAAAGTATGAACCCTAGGCCTTGTTTCCTATCATTGCAATACCATTTACGCTCACTTTTATCGCTCGCTACCTTGCTGTTTTTATAATTTCAGATTACAAATACCTTTATCTACCATCCATATTGCACTTGTATCACCATCTCTTCGCCGAACTAGTGCACCTATACAATTTACCATTGTATTGGGTGTGTTGGGGACACAAGAGACTCTTTGTTATTTGGTTGCAGGTTTGTTTGAGAGAGACCATCTTCATCCTACGCCTCCTACGGATTGATAAACCTTAGGTCATCCACTTGAGGAAAATTTGCTACTGTCCTACAAACCTGTGCACTTGCAGGCCCAACAACGTCTACAAGAAGAAGGTCGTGTAGTAGACATCAATGGGTGCTTTGAAGACAAACAATAGAAATGAACCTATTAATATGCAGCGGAAGGTAGACTACACTAGACAAGCCATAGTCAAGTAAGCAACAGAGTGAAAGCACGAAGACTATCAACATCTAGGTAGTAAAGATCAGGATGAAAGATAGTATGAAGCCAACAGTAAATAGTCTTCACTCAATGAAGTCAATCAGATCAGGCAAATGGGCAATGACTTCATGAAGACAAACAGTAAGTAAAGAGAGAGGAAGGATAGAACTAGTTGCTCGGAGAGGACAAGGGATTTGTTGGACCAGTTCGAGTTGTTGTGACAATTGTACGTCTGGTTAGGGAGGCTGAGATTTAACTTAGAAGACCACGTCTTCACCTTATTACCCTTGATCTAAGAACACTTAGTCCTCGCCCAATCACTCTGGTAAGTCTTCAAGGGAGACTTCCAAACCTTCACAGACTTCTTCACCGGCAATCCACAATGAATCTTGGATGATCAGAACGCGACACCTAACCGGCTGGAGGATTCATAGTCCTCAAGTGTAATAAGTCTTTAGATCACGCAGGCAGAAAGACTTCAGTGATTCCTAACACTCTTTGGCTTAGGGTGTTTTGGGCTTTGTCCTCGCAAGGATTACTCTCTCAAAGGCTTCGGAGGTCGGTTGCTCTCAAACGACAAAAGTCGTGCACTAACTTTGAGCACCCACCAATTTATGGTGTAGGGGGTGGGATATTTATAGCCAGGAGGCAACCCGACCTGATTTGTCCAAAATGACACTGGGTCACTAAGGAACTAACACGTGTCCATTTGTCAGATTTCAAACACACGCGGCAACTTGACTTGAGCTATAAGTAAAGCTGACTCATCCAGCTCTGGATAAGATTGGCTCTCATTGTCTTCGCTCGAAGACATAGGATTTGGTTGAGCATCACTTCAGTCACTCTGACTTTCTTCACTTGGACCCCACTTAATAGTACGGTGGTTCCTATGACTCAACAAAGAAGAAAAGAAAACTACGAAACAACTATGTCTTCGCACTCCATAGTCTTCATGCAATGTCTTCTCTAGTCATAGTCTTCAATGTGAATATCTTCATAGAACACCATTATCTTCAATGTCTTCACACATTTTAGGGGTCATATTTGGTAGGTAAACCGAATCAATATGGGACTACTACATGTGTTATCCTGCAATTCTCACAAACACATTAGTCCCTCAACCAAGTTTGTCGTCAATACTCCAAAACCAACTAAGGGTGGCACTAGATGCACTTACAGCGCCACCCCCTTCCCCACTCCAATTCAGCCTCCTCCCTTGTGGGGAGCGCACTAGCCCCTTGTGGGCTGGTTGGCCTCCCTCTTATGGCCCATATCTTTCACCGGGGGGTTCTGGTAACCCCTCCGGTACTCCGGTATGTACCCGATACACTCCGGAACCCTTCCGGTGTCCGAATACTACCTTCCAATATATCAGTCTTTACCTCTCGACCATTTCGAGACTCATCGGCATGTCTGTGATCTCATCCGGGACTCCGAACAACCTTCGGTCACCAAAACACATAACTCATATAATACATATCGTCATCGAACGTTAAGCGTGCGGACCCTACGGGTTCGATAACTATGTAGACATGACCGAGACACCTCTCCGGTCAATAACCAATAGCGGAACCTGGATGCTCATATTGGTTCCCACATATTCTACGAAGATCTTTATCGGTCGAACCGCAATGTCAACATACGTTATTCCCTTTGTCATCGGTATGTTACTTGCCTGAGATTCGATTGTCGGTATCTCCATACCTAGTTCAATCTCGTTACATCAAGTCTCTTTACTCGTTCTGTAGTGCATCATCCCATAACTAACCCATTAGTCACATTGCTTGCAAGGCTTCATATGATGTGCATTATTGAGAGGGCCCAGAGATACCTCTCCGATACTCGGAATGACAAATCCTAATCTCGATCTATGCCAAACCAACAAACACCTTCGGAGATACCTGTAGAGCATCTTTATAATCACCCAGTTACGGTGTGACGTTTGATAGCACACAAGGCATACCTCCGGTGTCCAGGAGTTGCATAATCTTATAGTCGGAGGAATATATATTTGGCACGAAGAAAGCAGTAGCAATAAAACTGAACGGTCATTATGCTAAGCTAACGGATGGGTCTTGTCCATCACATCATCCACTAATGATGTGATCCCGTTTATCAAATGACAACTCTTGTCCATGGCTAGGAAACTTAACCATCTTTGATCAACGAGCTAGTCAAGTAGAGGCATACTAGGGACACAGTGTTTTGTCTATGTATTCACACATGTATCAAGTTTTCGGTTAATACAATTTTAGCATGAATAGTAAACATTTATCATGATATAAGGAAATATAAAATAATAACTTTTATTATTGCCTCTAAGGCATATTTCCTTCACTCCCCCCCCCCAAAAAAAAGGAGGTTGAAAACCACAGCCTCTACATCATTATTATGCACATATCCATCTTTATTAAAGTTGATGCAAAGCAGTGATGCCAAATCCATTAATGAGCAGAGTACAAGGCATGGACAGCTATAGCAGGACCATTCAAGATATGAAATAAACACCAAGGACTAAGTCGACTTCATTCGCAACAATGTCTGCAAGAAAGAATAAACACCCTCGCACTTTCATCGCCACGTCCGACCGGAGGTGGCCAAGACAAAGACTTTCATCCAGGTTGTCAAGACTCCAGTACATCAACAATAAGCAACTGATTCAACACGACTTTGTCGTTGTTGAGACCCACCAATAAAGGCCAGAAAAAAGAGTTTTCACAATGAGCACATACGAGGAGAGTGAAGTTATGGTGCTCGGGCACCATGGTTCACATTTAAAAAAATCAAAACTAATATTTAGAAGTTAAAAAGACCCAGTGGAAACATGTATGTGTTCACTATGGAACTATGAAATTTTATTTTGGAAAAAATGTAATCTGCAAGTTGTACAAGAAGGTGGTCCATTAAAAAATACATATTTGTCTTTTCTTTGTACGCCACGTGTGAAAGTAAAATGTTTTGAAATTTTGCACGGACATAGTATACATGTGCATGTGTGTTTACAAAAAAAAGAGTTTTTCGGTGTTGTAAAAATGTTTTTTCTTAAATAGGCACCAAGGTGCACGTGCACCATATGCATTTTTCGGCATACAAGACCCTTTTGCACTAGTTTTTTTCCAGCTGCTTATGGCTCATAAACTTTTCTAAGCAATTACCAATATGAGTTGTTGTAGATCATATTAATAGGTAATGTTATCTTGATTCGAAATAAGAAATAAAACAGTACTCCCTTTGATCCATATTAATTAACTTAGTAAAACTTTATACTAAATCAACAAATCGGAGGGAGTAACAAAATTCAACAGTTTGCAAGAATAATCTTTATGAAGGACAAGAAATAAATAGCTCGGTACATACAAGAAATAACCTTTATGAAGCCACTTAGGCATTTAGTTAAGAGAGTTAACTAACAATATTAGTAGCATAACATATACTCTAATGTTGTATTAGTACCAAGAAAGCTACTAGAGCGGTAATTATTTTTGAACTCCTAGTAGCAAGTAGTCAGCCAATGGGCCTCCGAAACCTGGCCCGCTTCAGCCAACTGGAAGTTGACAAGTGGCACGAATCCAACAAAGCTACTGCACCTTTGCCACTTGACATGCACGCTAGATTAGGATCGAGAAGGTACAGAAGTAGGGCGATTAGACTAACAGAGTGTTGGCTAGGCGCCGGATCTGCTGGTGATTACTTATTCTTCATGCCACTCATGAATGCACGAGCCTATCTAGGATCTAAAATAAAGCACGGGCTTTTAAGCCATTGTTTAATCCTAATCCCCTCTCGTGGCCTCTTCTTCTCCGGCAAACCACCCCACGCGTCGCCCTCTTTTATCTCACAGGGGAAAAAGACACAAGCTTTGCCGATCGATTAAGGGATAAAAGGCCGGGGAAACGTCTAAATCACCTACCTAGTTAACTTAGGTGCTAATTATTTCATGGGGTATTAGTAAAATATTGGCCTAATTAATGTGTTTGCCCCAATGCTTGCACACCTTGCTGGTGGTATGGGTAAATCAAGTGGGAGTACGAGAATACGCATCTCAAGCTTTTGGATATTGTTCTTTTCACCAGGGAGCCATCTTTTGATCTTTGCCTCTCCTGTACGGGCAGCTACCACTTGTCAACTTTACTTCTTCCCTATGGAGATCCAAGAGCCGCACGATCCATCCTCACTGGGCATCACTGTCATCTTACACGGAGTAACACATTGTTTACCCCAAGCATCTTTTGCTTTAGCCGTGGGCGCTGTCATGCCCGCCTCATCTTTTCAAGCAATATGATAAGGTGCTAGGGCTTTCCGTCATATAATTTGTCCGCAGGGTGCAGATTGTATTTCTACGCTTATTTTCTGTATAAAAATGGATAACTATGGTAAAGACTGACTAATATGAACCGTCCGCCATTGTAACGGAGCAAACCCAGACAGTCTGCCCTCGTTGTACTGCCCCAAAAAGGAGGAGGAGAAGGCCGGTGATGGATCTGACAGCTCCGGTAGTTAGCAGATCCGGCTCGACTCATATCGTGTCTTTAACAGCTACTTCCGCAACAAAGATGACAAGGACAAAGGCGGTTGTGGATGAACTTCCTCCATAGCTATATTTCATAGCTAGTAGAATATGTCAATATTTTATAGTCCGTTGGCGTGTATGAACTCCCCTATGCTATGTGTGTTGATCTAGATGAACTATGTTTTTTTTAAAAAGAAGGATGTATCCCCGGCCTCTCCAACGATGCATGCAGCCATATTATTAATTATTTACAAAGACCATACAAGGTGATACATCAATAAGCTTGAAGCCACCATCTTGGCAACACCGTTGCTACTCCTATCCCCTGGATGAAGGCGTGTTGAATGTCCGGACCTAATACCAAACAGAAATCACATCAAAGCCTAACATCTAAAGCCGGGTGTCCCATTCAAGCCACTACCTGGATTAGGTCCCACACCGGTCTGTCACACTCCCAGTGAGCACCGCAAACTACAAGGGTCGTCACCTCCATTAACCCTCGGTCCATCCCCAGAGCAGAACTGAAGCACCGACCTTGCCAGGCCTCTCTGCCATAACCGCCACCATGATGCCAGACAACTTCCTCCTCCTGCGTGAGTCCATCTCCGCGCATCAGACGCCGAGTCTCCACAGCGCCACGCCGCCGAGATCCACCACCATCAATGTGTAATATGAAGCACCGCTCCACCAAAGACGCCGTCCTCCGGTCCGTCGAGCCCGTGTGCACCTCCAAGAATGACGCCCCCAAGTGGGAAACAACACCAGAGAGCCACCGTCATCTGATCTACTGATCTAGGGTTTTCCCCGGAGGTAGCAGAGAGTGGTCTTAAACTTCTCCATGACGACGCCTTCAGGAAGGGAACAACGTAGACAGCGTCGCCATCGTCGGCCTTGGCAATAGCCAATAGCAGGTTTTCACCCAGATCTGATCGAAGACCTCCATCTCTCGTGCATGGGCCGGCGCCATCCTTGCCGAGATCTGGATGATCCAGGCCGCCGCTGCCAGATCTCAGCAAGGAGAAGTCCCCCACCGAGATCAGCCGGCCGAGCAGGGGAGGCCGAGACCGCGCCCGCGGGACCAGATCTGCGACGGATCTGCGCCCGCGCCGCCACCCCTGGCCGCCCGCTCGCGCTGCCTGACGCGCCCTCGCCGCATCCGTACCAAGACTCTGCCGCACCACCGCATCTCGCGCTACAGCGCACACCGGGAGGAGAAGAAGGGCCCCACCGCCGCCGACGCGCACCGGGCTTTGCCCGGCGGCGCCTTCTGGCGGCGGCGAGGGGAGAGGATGGTGTAGGAGGCGGCTGTGGGGTGGGGGCTAGGGTTCCCCCGCCGCCGCCCGCAAGAGCGACGCGAGGGACGAGGCCAGTCTCTCTCTAGATGAACTATGTATGTTGTTTTTAAGTTGCATGAAGGTTGTATGGAATTGGGGGTTTCAAAATGATGCGCGCGACTGCAGACGGGGATACTTGCGGGATCACCGTGCATTGTTCATGAACGCATTCGCGGACGTATAGTAGCCATGATTTGTGAACTATGGTTGTAGATGCTCTTAGGTCTTTGTTTTTTCCATTGATCTGGCTACAACTCAAATTTTGCTTTCTAGATTGGGTCCCCCGAATAGAGCTTGTAATACTATCTTACTACAAAAATACGAAGAGATCAATAAACAAGACCCAGGTATAGTACACCCTATATCTTGCAAACAGATAGAAAGTGCTTGGAGATTTGAGACATGGCCTCTTTACAAGGAGTAAATAGCATAAAGCTACTACTTTACAGGTTAGGGTTTCAAAAAACTATCAAATTTAATTTTTTCGCTTATAACTACCAAGTCAAGGGTCGGCTGTTTCAAAAAACATAAAATGCTCATCGTTAGCAATTTAAGCCGTTTTCTGACTGGTTGGACCCACTTCTAAATATTCTATTTGTTTGACTGTTTTGTTTGACCGTTAACTTACATGTGGGACCCACATGTAAGTTCTCTCTTCTTCCTCTTATTTTTTCTCCTCTACCTTCTCCACCAACTCCACCACCACACCTCCACCACCTGCCGCAGGCCAAGCCAGGTCGGACCGCGAGACGGGCCGCCGCACAAACTGCCGCGCCACCACCGGCACTCCCGTCTCCTCGGCGCCGTCGTACATCGCCGGCAACTGCTTCGCATCGCCGCATTGACCCCTGCCCCGCATCGACATCGAGCCGCTTGCTACCGGCGCCCTCGTCCACGCACCTGGGAGAGCACGCCGGAGGTTGGGGCACCAAGAGGTGGAGGCTGAGCTCCCTCGCCAGCCCCTCCTTCGGCTCACAAGGAGAGCTCCGCCCGACGCCGGAGCGCCTCCACCCTCCACCTAGTCGGCTTCTCCCGTTGTAGAACGAGGGAGGATGGAGGGGAGAGGCCAGTGGTCAGCGACCTGTTTCCGGCAAGCTTTGATGCAGGGGCGCAACAGTTGATGCCGCTCGATTCCGTCGGGTCAAGGCAGGCGGCCGGCGGCGTTGGTATCCCGTCGAGGGGAGGAACGACGGGGAGGCGCAGGGCGAAGGGCCAGAGCAGATCCGGTGACTCCCAGGCGCGGCGGCGCGCCGCAGGCTAGCGACGGGCGACTGCATCGGGAGGGTGGGATCCTCTCTGTGTCCCGATCTGATCGAAGAACAGATCGAAGGAAGAAGACAGGAACGAGTTTGGGGATTTTTATTTTTTTTGTATTGGGGATTTTTGTGAGGCTGACACATAGGTCCCATTTGTCATAACCTGCAACTTAACGATCCACTATATCAGTTTTCTTACATGTGGGCCCCAACTGTCATAATCATGATCAATTGCAAAGCACCGAGCGTTTTGTGCTTTTTTGAAATAGCCAACCCCTGACTTGGTAGTTATCAGCGAAAAAATAAATTTAGTAGTTTCTTGAAACCATAACCTGTAAAGTAGGGAAAACTCAAAACGGTGCCCAGGCTCATCTGCTCCCTCTCAGCAAACAATTCAAAACAAATACTAGAAAAATTCAAAAAATTCCAAATGTTTTTGTGGTGGTAGATAATTTGACGCGTGAGGTGCGCCCCAAAATTCAACTCATTTGGACATCTGAGCAGCTCTCGGCAAAAAAGACAAATCGGGTCAAAACAGTGCGTGAACAGTATACATTTTTACAGACCCTGATTTTGTCTTTTTTGCCGAGAGCTGCTCAGATGCTCAAATGAGTTGAATTTTGGGGCGCACCTCACGCGTCAAATTATCTACCACCACAAAAACATTTGGAATTTTTTGAATTTTTTTAGTATTTTTTTTGAATTTTTTTCTAAATGTGGGTGCAGATGAGCCCGGGTGCAAATTAGCCGCACTCGTAAAGTAGTAGCTTTATGCTATTTACTCCTTTACAAGAGAAGGAAAAGTAGTGCAGCTAGTACCATGCATGCACATAAACTTTCACCTCTCTAATTTGTTCAATAACCAAATGGAAAGAGGGCCTAACCTCACCTGAAACAATATCTTATACTCCAAGTAGTAGTACTAATATGCTATACTACAGTACACAAGTAGCCGACTAGGGTTTTATGATCTCGTTCACAAGTGTTAAGTATACCAAAAATGCCAAACAGGGGCTGAGCTCCATGGAGGCCGAATTTGGAAACTTCAAAATTCAAACTTACCAGTTCCTTTTTATTCTGAAAAAATACACATGAACCTAGAGATATAATGTACATGCGTGTAAATTTTCAGGTCAAAATACTTTAAAATGGGAGCTACAAAAAAAAAGTATAGCTTTAGCTTTTTCGCATATGTACATCCTCAAAGTTCATGATTGTGTATTTTTTGTGCAGCTCGCAATTTAAGGCATTTCATTCTGAAATTTTACACATATGCATATTACATCCTTGTGTACATGGGTATTTTTCTAGAATTCTTTGAAACTGAAAAGCTTGAATTTTGAAGTTTTCAAAATTAAGGCCTCCATGGAGCTCGGTTTCCTAAATGCCCTACTCCAAGTACACGTGCTATATCATCCCTTTTGCTTGCCAATCACAACTTCAAATCCATATATATACCACTAAATATATACTGGTTGACAGTGGTAATTAGATGAATACAAGAATAGCTCATAAAGTTAGTGAGACTACACTGAATATGGCTGAGTACATTCTTAAATTAATCTTCAAACTGAGTGAAGATAATGTACTCTCTCATTTGGAAAAGTTAAAGGGGTTTGTACTTAATAATCTGATTCTAGCCATGCTAATTCTAAGATAATAGACAAGGAATTGGTGCTCTTAGGATAATAGTTTAAATCACCCTGGTCCCTAGCTAACGTGACCATATACAATCTGAATAACCTGGCCTTAATACCTCTACAACTACTCTCTTATTTTAGTCCCAGGGAAATACACAGAGATCATACTCCCTTCATCCGGAAATACTTGTCGGAGAAATGGATACAAATGGATGTATTAGAACTAAAATACATTTATATACATCCATTCCTCATACAAGTATTTCCGGACGGAGGGAGTATTATTTTACCATAGTACACTACCAAATATGTAAACAACTTCCTTGGACCTTGGTCCCATGCCATGTCATGAAGCTTACATTACAAAATTGGGAAAAAAGAAGAACATGTTTATATATTTGAAGTTTTCCTCTTCTTCTCTATAACTAGAATACAAGTTGACTTAACTCCTGCCACCTTTTTTTAATGCACGGCAGTTGACTTCTACTCCCTCCGTTCCTAAATGTAAGTCTTTTTAGAGATTTTAATATGACTATCTACAGAGCAAAATGAGTGAATCTACACTCTAAACTATGTCCATATACATCCGTATGTATTCCAAATTGAAATCTCTAGAAAGACTTATATTTAGGAACGGAGTAGAAATTTTCGTCTCTCCTCCACAATATGCACAAGAAAACAAGAAAGAGCAAACAATTTTATATTACCACAATAATTTACTGTTCATGTTTTACTGTCTTTGTGGGGTAGGAGTAATTCATGAAGTAAACAATGTAATAAATCAAAGCACAAGGGTGGGTTGGTGCTATTTTTTCCTTGAGCAAGGAACAAAAGCTTTGTAGCCCAATCTTCTCCTTAGGGCAATGATTGGAGCTTGTTGGTGGCAAGTAATGTCCCGTTGCAGTTTCTCAGATCGATGGGAGAAAAATGTGTGTGAAAAGAACAGGCAAGCCATGTGCCATGACAACCGCACAAGCAAAAGCAAGAGAAATCACGTACCCCTTTCTTCTCCTTCAATTCTAGCTCAGCGGAGGTGAGAGAGTGAGATGTCAAGAATACCAGCACGGCACTGAACATGAGCTTGCTACTGTACCTCGATGTTCCCTGCGAGCATATGCCAACAATGTGAGCTACTGTTATGGAGTTCAGCTTTCGGTTACCAACACTGTGCACATATATTGCTTAAAAAAACAATGAGCACATATAACTGCAGTACTCCCTCCATCCGAAAAACTTGTCCCTCAAATAAATGTATCTAACATCAAATTAGTGTTTGCGGGACAAACTTTTTCGGGCAAAGAGAATATTGTTTACTACATCATTGCACGTGTTAAATATAGTAATTTGTGAGCGTAAATTTCTGGACAGTCTGTTTACATGTGTGTATACTTGTTTTATAATGTTTCACAACTTGTAAGTGCGACTTTCACTACATTTCATAATACGTGATCATATGTACTCCGTTCTAAAATAGATGACTCAACTTTATACTAATTTTAGTATAAAGTTGAGTCATTTATGATGGAACGGAGGGAGTAATACTTAGTACCTTACTACTACCATGTTTTAGAATTTTGGCCCCCAAAAATAAACATTGCAAGTCTAATTTGTGCACATCATATATAGATCCACATGTAGTACAGGGGGTGAGAAAAAGTCGCAACTTGTTTCAGGGGAAAGCAACGCTTCTCCTTTCAATGATAAGCTGAGAAGATAAAGAAGAAAAGGAGGCGGCATATGATTCAAATGATCGATCGCTGCAGTACCATCTATCATGCCTGCATGAACATTGTGCCCCTTTTCAAGGGGGGTGTGGCCCGAGAGATTCAGGAGAGTAGGCCATGGCAATAATCAACGTTCCAAAAACAATCTTTTGTTTTAAAAAGGATGTTCTACTACGAATTCCCAATACTTATTTATGTGAATTAAAATAAATGTGCGCACATTCCACATTGCTACTATGAGATTAAGCGGTTTCTCAAATGTCAGCAGGACCTTTGCTGCAACCTGCAAACTGCCTTTCACCCTGCTTTAAATAAAGCAACCATCAAATCCAAACATGAAATGCAAGTGCAAAAAAGAAAATAAGATGTCTATTGGGGCAATAGCACAAACATGCCAAAAGAAAAGAAGAAAAGAAAAACTCAAAGTTTGAATCCGATAACAAATCATAAAAAAAGAAAACTGTTTCAAAAATAGAAAAGAAAAAGAAAACTCTACCAATGGATCATCCACACAAATGCAATTGATGTGTCATCTACATGAATTTATGAGACATTAGACTAGATTCACAAGTAAGTATTAGGAAAATTTACCTACGAAACCCGTTGAACACCTTGAGGTTGCGCTGCGGAAGGAGTGATGCAGCCGACAGCGTAAAGCAGGCGCATGCATGTGGCAAAGCGTGTGAGGTCGGGGACAAGCTCAACGAAGACGGCATGGGCACACTCGCGGCGGTCCGAACGGTGGAGGTGGCACCAGACGGCGCTGGTGCAGGGAAGTAGGCAACTCCTGAAATGTCCGTGGCGCCAACATTTGGGTTGACGGAGGGTGTGATATATCGCCTCCTGCAACCGCCAAGTATGTAAGCTCGCGAACTCGATTTGGAGTGGACTCTAAAAATTATATATTGATTGGGCACGGGATGACGATTCTATCAAGGCGTTTTTTCTGCCAAAATCATCATAATGGAAGTTATTTACTGTGATCATGTCATCATGACAACTCTGCTAGAGTTGCTCGACTCCACACATAGTACAATGTCCTTTAGTTACATGACTATAGTACTCCCTCCATTTCTTTTTACTCCGCGTATACAATTTGATCAAAGTCAAACTACATAAAATTTGATCAAAATTTATATAAAAAAATATGAACATCTACAATACTAAAACTATATAGTATGACTACATTTCATGATGCATTTGATAATATTGATTTCATATTATGAATGTTGATATTTTTAATATAAAGTTAGTCAAACTTTACAAAGCTTGATCTTGACTAAACCTTATAAGAAAACTAAAAAGAAACGAAGGGAAGGGAGTATCCTAATTAATCTAGTTTTCACTTAGGATTCATAGGATGGTTTTAATATTTGCATAGACATATAGAGGAGATCGAGGAGTACGAGTGCTAGGCTGCTAGCTAGTGAGCTAGATATGCAAAGATAATATTAGCACGATCAGAGAGTGCACCACCACATGCATGGCATGGATAGACGACGGAAGATGGAATAGGACGAACATTGCTTCAATGGTTGTAAGATAGTTGTTGATAGATTTTGCCACATAGGATTTTTTATGATGTGTCATACAATAAATGAGGGAAGAGAGGAAGGTTGTATGTACATGAACCAACACCCCTTGCACAAGCTCCAATGTAGAATGAGAGAGCACCTTATTTATTAGCTCACATCCTATTGGGCAAACTAGATACAACTCATTGAAGTTGTTGTATGTTAAGGTGTTGGTTGATGACATGACATATTTACCAACAAGCTAACATACAAACTGTTGCAGTTGCCCTTAGCGGGATGCTTAACAACTAACCGTTTCAAAGACTTGGGAGTTGCGACGATCGATCGATCCCAATATGTTTGCCGATTGAAATTTCCTCGCTACGATTGTTCATGTAGTAGTATAATATAAATATAATTTTTTAACAAGCACAGATGCAGACACATATATACGATGGTTGTGTGCACCGTATGATGCATAGACGGAATTATCCCATTTAAAAAAAAACTCATATATATGCACATACATTCACCTATAAAAGCACACACTTGACATTCCCTGCCCGCACGCAACCCTATGAGTATCTCCGAAAGACTGAGCGGACACATTATTTGAGATTGATAAAGCCATCACAGACGACTCTTTTGTCAACGAGAACGTCTCCTCCACTAAAAAAACATCGCCGGAAAGGCCGAAATGAATCCAGAAAATACGAGTTAATAGTGGAAGGACTCTCATACTAAATGGTGTTTCATGTGTAAATTACTTTATTACTAGAAATCATTTTGTTTCATAACATTCAAAATTACTCTTTTTGTGTGTATATAAAATTACGTTGTGGAGGAGATTGAAAATGGTTTTGGACAGAGATAGTGTCCAAGGGAGGCCAATTTTGGTGTTTTGGCTCTTTCAAAAAAAAGGGATCTGACCCTTTTCCTACCGCCGGGGTCGATGGCGGTAGGGTACAACTACCTGCCGCCGTGGACTCTAGGGTAGGCCACTCATCCACGTCAATGCAAGTAAGCGACACGGGCCTCTGCCGGCAAACCTACCGCCGAGGACCCTGACGGTAGGTGCTGAACAATTATAAAGCACTGGGGCCAGCTTGCGGGGCCCACCCACGAACCCAGCTTCCATCTTCTCCCCTACCGCGGCCATGCCGCAAGAATGGAGAGCAGTTGCCCTCTCTCATCCCCTCCAATCCCCTCTCCAATCTCCTTCGTTTTCCCATTGTTTTTTGCGGATCGAGATGGCTCCATGACGAGAGAAGTAAGCTCTCTCAATCCCTCCAAGTAGTTTTAGTCAAAAAAAATTGAAGGGGGATGAAACCCGCTCGAAGAGAAACAAGGAGCGTACTGCCAAGAGGGGAAGGAAGACCAAGTGATATGGTCATGTTGAAATACTCGCTTTATGTTGAACTAGTTAAACTATTTGCTATTTGTGTTGAGATGTGAACGAGAACTTATTGGCTATGTCGAACTACTTGGTATTGTCGATTTGCTACGCTATTTACTATGTTGGACTTGTAAACCTATTTGATATGTTTGATGTGTCGAACTATCATCCATATTGATGCCTGAGATCATAATATATTGATTTGCAAAATTATATTACGCATGCCGAATTTTTGGAATTGAAACGATTAAGCTTTGCACAAAGAAAAACAACTTTAAATGGGTCAGGACCTTCGTAGTCCCTGGCGGCAGGGTTGCACACCCTACCGTAAATTTTAAAAAAGCTCCAGTTACAGAACCCAGACCACCTACCGCCAGGTGATACGTCCATTTTGTATCATGCTTTTATGTCAATATTTATTGCATTATGGGCTGTTATTACACGTTATATCTCAATACTTATGGCTATTCTTTCTTATTTTATAAGGTTTACCATGAAGAGGGGGAATGCCGGCAGCTGGAATTCTGGCTGGAAAAGGAGCAAACGTTGGAAACCTATTCTGCACAACCCCAAAAGTCCTGAAACTCCATGAAACAACTTTTGGAATTAATAAGAATTTCTGAGCGAAAGAAATACACCAGGGGGCTGCTACGTCTTGAGCTTGCGTTGGTTTTCCTCGAAGAGGAGAGGGTGATGCAGCAATAGTAGCGTAAGTATTTCCCTCAGTTTTTGAGAACCAAGGTATCAATCCAGTAGGAGGCTCCTCAACAAGTCCCACGAACCTACACAAACAAATAAAGAGCTCGTAACCAACACGACAAAGGGGTTGTCAATCCCTTCACGCCACTTGCGAAAGTGAGATCTAATAGAGATAGTATGATAAGATAAATATATTTTTGGTATTTTATAATATAGATGCAGAAAATAAAGATGCAAATAAAAGTAGATTGGAAGCAAATATGATAAGAGATAGACCTCGGGGGCCATAGGTTTCACTAGAGGCTTCTCTCAAGAGCATAAGTATTATGGTAGGTGAACAAATTACCGTCGAGCAATTGATAGAAAAGCGAATAATTATGAGATTATCTAGGCATGATCATGTATATAGGCATCACGTCCATAACAAGTAGACTGACTTCTGCCTGCATCTACTACTATTACTCCACACATCGACCGACTCCTACCTGCATCTAGAGTATTAAGTTCATAAGAACAGAGTAACACCTTAAGCAAGATGACATGATGTAGAGGGATAAACTCAAGCAATATGATAGAAACCCCATCTTGTTATCCTCGATGGCAACAATACAATATGTGCCTTGCAACCCTTTCTGTCACTGGGTAAGGACACCGCAAGATTGAACCCAAAGCTAAGCACTTCTCCCATGGCAAGAAATATCAATCTAGTAGGCCAAACCGAACTAATAATTCAAAGGGACTTGCAAAGATAACTCAATCATACATAAAAGAATTCAGAGAAGATTCAAATATTATTCATAGATAAACTTGATCATAAACCCACAATTCATCGGATCTCGACAAACACACCGCAAAAAGAGATTACATCGAATAGATCTCCACAAAAGAGGGGGAGAATGTTGTATTGAGATCCAAAAAGAGAGAAGAAGCCATCTAGCTAATAACTATGGACCCGTAGGTCTGTGGTAAACTACTCACAACTCATAGGAGGGGCAATGATGTTGATGTAGAGGCCCTCCGTGGTCGATTCCCCCTCCGGTAGAGTGCCGGCAAAGACTCCAAGATGAGATCTCGCGGATACAGAAGGTTACGATGGTGGAAATTATGTTTCGTCTGCCCCCTGGATGTTTTCGGGGTACGTAGGTATATATAGGAGGAAGAAGTACGTCGGTGGCCGCCCGAGGGGCCCACGAGACAGGGGGCGCGCCCTACAGGGGGGGCGTCCTCCTATCTCGTGGCCGCCTCGGCTACTTCTTGGCTTGCACTCCAAGTCCTCTGGATCACATTTGTTCCAAAAATCACGCTCCCGAAGGTTTCATTCTGTTTGGACTCCGTTTGATATTCCTTTTCTTCGAAATACTGAAATAGGCAAAAAAAAACAACAATACTGATTGGGCCTCCGGTTAGTAGGTTAGTCCCAAAAATGATATAATTGTGTAAAATAAAGCCCATAAACATCCAAGGGGAGTAATATAATAGCATGGAACAATCAAAAATTATAGATATGTTGGAGACGTATCAAGCATCCCCAAGCTTAATTCCTGCTCGTCCTCGAGTAGGTAAATGATAAAAAGAGAATTTTTGATGTGGAATGCTACCTAGCATAATTCTCAATGTAATTTTCTTTAATGTGGCATGAATGTTCATATCCAAATGATTGAAAATTAAAGTTCGTATTGATAAAAGAAATAGTAACACTTCAAGCATACTAATCAAAGTAATCATGTCTTCTCAAAATAACATGGCAAAAGAAAGTTCATCCCTACAAAATCATATAGTTAGGCTATGCTTCATTTTCGTCACGCAAAGATGTTCCCAACTTCTATACCCCCGATGACAAGCCAAGCAATTGTTTCATACTTAAATAATCTCAAACTTTTTCAATCTTCACGCAATACATGAGCGTGAGCCATGGATATAGCACTATGGGTGGAATAGAATATGATGATGGGAATTGTATGGAGAAGACAAAAAGAGAGAAAGTCTCACATTGACGAGGATAATCAACGGGCTATGGAGATACCCATCAATTGA
This sequence comes from Triticum aestivum, assembly GCF_018294505.1. Taxonomy (NCBI): domain Eukaryota; kingdom Viridiplantae; phylum Streptophyta; class Magnoliopsida; order Poales; family Poaceae; genus Triticum; species Triticum aestivum. Next base: position 371,452,771 of record NC_057798.1, on the reverse strand, counting down.
TGTCAACATGAGAAGTAGGGATTGCCATGCAACGGATGCACTAGAGTTATAAATGAATGCTCAACAAAAGAAAACTAGTGGGTGTGCATCCAACTTGCTTGCTCACGAAGACCTAGGGCATTTGAGGAAGCTCATCGTAGGAATATACAAGCCAAGTTCTATAATGAAAAATTCCCACTTGTATGAAAAAGACAACTTATGAGACTCACTATATGAAAAACATGGTGCTACTTTGAAGCAATAGTGTGGAAAAAGAGATAGTAGCATTGCCCCTTTTATTTATTTATTTTCTTTTTCTTTTTTTCTTTTTTTCTTTTTTTTCTTTTGGGCCTTTTTTTGCCTTTCTTCTTTTTTTTCTTTCTTTTTTTTCTTTGGGCAATGCTCTAATAATGATGATCATCACACTTCTATTGATTACAACATATGAATTACAACTCGAAACTAGAACAAGATATGACTCTATATGAATGTCTCCGGCGGTGTACCTGTTGGGGAACGTAGTAGAAATTCAAAATTTTCTTACGTGTCACCAAGATCTATCTATGGAGAAACCAGCAACGAGGGGAAGGAGAGTGCATCTACATACCCTTGTAGATCGCTAAGCGAAAGCGTTCAAGAGAACGGGGTTGATGGAGTCGTACTCGTCATGATCCAAATCACCGGAGATCCTAGTGCCGAACGGACGGCACCTTCGCGTTCAACACACGTACAGCCCGGTGACGTCTCCCATGCCTTGATCCAGCAAGGAGAGAGGGATAGGTTGAGGAAGACTCCGTCCAGCAGCAGCACAACAACATGGTGGTGATGGAGGAGCGTGGCAATCCTGCAGGGCTTCGCCAAGCACCGCGGGAGAGGAGAAGGGAGAGAGGTAGGGCTGCGCTAGGGAGAGGTCAAACTCATCTGTTGGCAGACCCAAAACCCTCAAGTATATATAGGGGGAGAGGGAGGGCTGCGCCCCCACCTAGGGATCCACCCCTAGGGGCGGCGGCCAGCCCAAACCCATCTAGGGTGCGGCCAAGGGGGGAGAGGGGAAACTTGCCCCCCAAGTTAGGTGGGTGCGTCCCCTCCCCCAAACCCTAGGCGCCTTGGGCCCTTTTGGGGGGGCGCACCAGCCCACCTGGGGCTGGTCCCCTCCCACACTTGGCCCATGCAGCCCTCCGGGGATGATGGCCCCACTTGGTGGACCCCCGGGACCCTCCTAGTGGTCCCGGCACGTTACCGATAAAACCCGAAACTTTTCCAGTGACCAAAACAGGACATCCCATATATAAATCTTTACCTCCAGACCATTCCGGAACTCCTCGTGACGTCCGGGATCTCATCCGGGACTCCGAACAACATTTGGTAACCACATACAAACTTCCTTTATAACCCTAGCGTCATCGAACCTTAAGTGTGTAGACCCTACGGGTTCGGGAATCATGCAGACATGACCGAGACGTTCTCCGGTCAATAACCAATAGCTGGATCTGGATACCCATGTTGGCTCCCACATGTTCCACGATGATCTCATCGGATGAACCACGATGTCAAGGACTCAATCGATCCCGTATACAATTCCCTTTGTCTAGCGGTATTGTACTTGCCCGAGATTCGATCGTCGGTATGCCGATACCTTGTTCAATCTCGTTACCGGCAAGTCTATTTACTCGTTCCATAACACATCATCCCGTGATCAACCCCTTGGTCACATTGTGCACATTATGATGATGTCCTACCGAGTGGGCCCAGAGATACCTCTCCGTCAACCGGAGTGACAAATCCCAGTCTCGATTCGTGCCAACTCAACAGACACTTTCGGAGATACCTGTAGTGCATCTTTATAGCCACCCAGTTACGTTGTGACGTTTGGTACACCCAAAGCATTCCTACGGTATCCGGGAGTTGCACAATCTCATGGTCTAAGGAAAAGATACTTGACATTAGAAAAGCTTTAGCATACGAACTACACGATCTTTGTGCTAGGCTTAGGATTGGGTCTTGTCCATCACATCATTCTGCTAATGATGTGATCCCGTTATCAACGACATCCAATGTCCATGGTCAGGAAACCGTAACCATCTATCGATCAACGAGCTGGTCAACTAGAGGCTTACTAGGGACATGGTCTTGTCTATGTACCCACACATGTATCTGAGTTTCCTATCAATACAATTATAGCATGGATAATAAACGATTATCATGAACAAGGAAATATAATAATAACCAATTTATTATTGCCTCTAGGGCATATTTCCAATAGTCTCCCACTTGCACTAGAGTCAATAATCTAGTTCACATCGCTATGTGATTAACACAGATAGGTCACATTGCCATGTGACCAACATCCAAAGAGTTTACTAGTGTCTAAACTAGTTCACATCACCATGTGATTAAGTCTCAATGAGTTCTGGGGTTTGATCATGTTTTGCTTGTGAGAGAGGTTTTAGCCAACGGGTCTGCAACATTTAGATCCGTATGTACTTCGCAATTCTCCATGTCATATTGTAAATGCTGCTTCCACGCTCCACTTGAAGCTATTCCAAATGGTTGCTCCACTATATGTATCCGGTTTGCTACTCAGAGTCATTCGGATAGGTGTTAAAGCTTGCATCGACGTAACCCTTTACGCCAAACTCTTTATCACCTCCATAATCGAGAAACATTTCCTTATTCCTCTAAGGATAATTTTGACCGCTCTCCAATGATCCGTTCCTGGATCATTCTTGTACCCCTTGACTGACTCATGGCAAGGCACACTTCCGGTGCGGTACACAGCATAGCATACTATAGAGTCTACGTTTGAAGCATAGGGGACGGCCTTCGTCCTTTGTCTCTCTTCTGCCGTGGTCGAGTTTTAACTCTTAACTTCATACCTTACAACTCAGGCAAGAACTCCTTCTTTGACTGATCCATCTTGAACACCTTCAAGATCATGTCAAGGTATGTGCTCATTTGAAAGTATTATTAAGCATTTTGATCTATCTTATAGATCTTGATGCTTATTGTTCAAGTAGCCTAATCCAGGTTTTCCATTGAAAAATACTTTTCAAATAACCCTATATGCTTTCTAGAAATTCTACATCATTTCTGATCAACAATATGTCAACAACATATACTCATCAGAAATTCTATAGTGCTCCCACTCACTTCTTTGGAAATACAAGTTTCTCACAAACTTTGTATAAACCCAAAATCTTTGATCATCTCATCAAAGCGTACATTCCAACTCCGAGATGCCTACTCCAGTCCTTAGAAGGATTGCTGGAGATTTGCATATTTGTTAGCGTCTTTCAGGATTGTCAAAGACCTTCTGGTTGTATCACATACAACCTTTCCTCAAGAAAACTGTCAAGGAAACAATGTTTTGACATCCTATATGCAAGATTTCATAAATAATGCAGTAACTGCTAATCCAATTCCAACAGACTCTTAGCATCGCTACGAGTGAGAAAGCCTCACCGTAGTCAACTCCTTGAACTTGTCAGAAAAACATCTTAACGACAAGTCGAGCTTTCTTAATGGTGACACTTACCATCATTGTTCGTCTTCCTTTTAAAATCCATCTGTACCCAACGGCCTTACGACCATCAAGTATTTCTTCCAAGGTCATGGATCCTCTCTCGGATTTTATGGCCTTGAGCCATTCGTCGGAATTCGGGCCCACCATCGCTTCTCCATAGCTCGTAGGTTCATTGTTGTCTAGCAACATGACCTCTAAGACATGATTGCATAGCACTCTAAAGTAGTACGCATCCTTGTCACCCTACGAGGTACGGTAGTGACTTGATCCAAAACTTCATGATCGCTATCATAAGCTTCTACTTCAATTGGTGTAGGCGCCACAGGAACAACTTCTTGTGCCCTGCTACACACTAGTTGAAGTGACGGTTCAATAACCTCATCAAGTCTCCACCATCCTCCCACTCAACTCTTTCGAGAGAAACTTTTCTCGAGAAAGGACCCGTTTCTAGAAACAATTACTTTTGCTTCCGGATCTGAGATAGGAGGTATACCCAACCATTTTGGGTATCCTATGAAGATGTATTTATCCGTTTTGGGTTCGAGCTTATCACGATGAAACCTTTTCACATAAGCGTCGCAGCCCCAAACTTTTAAGAAATGACAACTTAGGTTTCTCCAAACCATAGTTCAAACGGTGTCATCTCAACGGAATTACGTGGTGCCCTATTAATAAGTGAGTGCGGTTGTCTCTAATGCCTAACCCATGAATGATAGTGGTAATTTGATAAGAGACATCCTGGTACGCACCATATCCAATAGGGTGCAACTATGATGTTCGGACACACCATCACACTATGGTGTTCCAGGCGGTATTAATTGTAAAACAATTTCCACAATGTCTTAATTGCGTGCCAAAGCTCGTAACTCAGATACTCATCTCTATGATCATATCATAGACATTTTATCCTCTTTGTCACAATGATCTTCAACTTCACTCTGAAATTACTTGAACCATTCAATAATTCAGACTTGTGTTTCATCAAGTAAATATACTCAGTATCTACTTAAATCATCTGTGAAGTAAGAACATAACGATATTCACTACATGCCTCAACACTCATTGGACTGCACACATCAAAGTGTGTTACTTCCAACAAGTTGCTATCTTGTTCCATCTTACTGAAAATGAGGCCTTTCAGTCATCTTGCCTATGTGGTATGATTTGCATATCTCAAGTGATTCAAAATCAAGTGAGTCCAAACGATCCATCTGCATGGAGTTTCTTAATGCGTATACACCAATAGACATGGTTTGCATGTCTCAAACTTTTCAAAAACGAGTGAGTCCAAAGATCCATCAACATGGAGCTTCTTCATGCGTTTTACACCAATATGACTTACATGGAAGTGCCACAAGTAAGTGGTACTATCATTACTATCTTATATCTTTTGGCATGAAAATGTGTATCACTACAATCGAGATTCAATAAACCATTCCTTTTAGGTGTAAGACCATTGAAGGTATTATTCAAATAAACAGAGTAACCATTATTCTCCTTAAATGAATAACCGTATTGCGACAGACATAATCCAATCGTGCCTATGCTCAACGCAAACACCAAATAACAATTATTTAGGTTTAACACCAATCTCGATGGTAGAGGGAGCGTGCGATGCTTGATCACATCAACCTTGGAAACACTTCCAACACATATCGTCAGCTCACCTTTAGCTAGTCTCCGTTTATTCCGTAGCTTTTATTTCGAGTTACTAACACTTAGCAACCAAATCGGTATCTAATACCCTGGTGCTACTAGGAGTACTAGTAAAGTACACATTAACAAAATCTATATCCAACATACTTCTATCGACCTTGCCAGCCTTCTTATCTACCAAGTATCTAGGGTAATTCTGCTCCAGTGGCTGTTCCCCTTATTACAGAAGCACTTAGTCTCGGGTTTGGGTTTCTTCACTGGAGCAGCAACTGATTTGTCGTTTCATGAAGTGCCCCTTCTTGCCCTTGCCCTTCTTGAAACTAGTGGTTTCACTAACCATCAACAATTGATGCTCCTTCTTGATTTCTACTTTCACGGTGTCAAACATCGTGAATATCTCAAGGATCATCATATCTATCCCTGATTTGTTATAGTTCATCACGAAGCTCTAGCAGCTTGGTGGCAATGACTTTGGAGAAACATCACTATCTCATCTGGAAGATCAACTCCCACTCGATTCAAGTGATTGTTGCACTCAGACAATCTGAGCACAAGCTCAACGATTGAGCTTTTCTCCCTTAGTTTGCAGGCTAAGAAAATCGTCGGAGGTCTTATACCTCTTGACGTGGGCACGAGCCTGAAATCCCAATTTCAGCCCTCGAAACATCTCATATGTTCCGCGGCGTTTCGAAAATGTCTTTGGTGCCTCAACTCCAAACCGTTTAACTGAACTATCATGTAGTTATCAAAACATGTATGTCTGATGTTCGCAACATCCACAGACGACGTTTTGGGGTTCAGCACACTGAGCGGTGCATTAAGGACATAAGCTTTCTACTGTCCGCATAATTGCTACTGTCAACTTTCAACTAAATTTTCTCTAGGAACATATCTTAAATAGTAGAACTAAAGCGTAAGCTATGACATAATTTGCAAAGGGCTTTTGACTATATTCATGATAATTAAGTTCATCTGATGAACTCCCACTTAGATAAACATCCCTCTAGTCATCTAAGTGATAAACATCTGATGAACTCCCACTTATATCATGCATGACATTGCACCCATTGAGTTAGAAGACATTGATGTCACTATTAAGCTTGCTAATAGGGATACCATTAAACCCTTTGGGATTGTTAGAGATGTTGAAGTTTTGTGTGGGAAGGTTAAATACCCTGCTGATTTCCTAGTTCTTGGTTCCCCACAAGATGATTTTTGTCCCATTATTTTTGGTAGACCCTTCTTGAATATAGCTAGTGCTAAGATTAATTGTGAAAAGAATATTGTCACTGTTGGCATAGGTGGTATGTCTTATGAGTTCAATTTTGCTAAGTTTAATAGACAACCTCGTGAAAGGGAACCACCTAGTAAGGATGAAATTATTGGTCTTGCTTCCATTGTTGTTCCTCCAACTGATCCGTTAGAACAATACTTGCTAGACCATGAAAACGATATGTTTATGAAGGAAAGAGAGGAAATAGATGAAGGTGTTCCTTAAACAGGAACCTATGCTGAAACATAACCTTCCCGTTGAAATTCTTGGGGATCCCCCTCCACCCAAGGGTGATCCCGTGTTTGAACTCAAACCTTTACCTGATAATCTTAAGTATGCTTATCTTGATGAAAAAGAAATATATCCTGTTATTATTACTGCTAACCTTTCAGAGAAAGAAGAAGAAAGATTATTGAAAACTCTGAAGAAGCACCGAGCAGCTATTGGATATACTCTGGATGATCTTAAGGGCGTTAGTCCCACATTATGTCAACACAAAATTACATTGGAGGACGATGTCAAACCAGTTAGAGATCCTCAAAGACGATTAAATCCCAAGATGAAGGAAGTGGTAAGAAAGGAGATACTAAAGCTCCTTGAGGCAGGTATTATTTATCCCGTTGCTGATAGTGAATGGGTAAGCCCTGTCCATTGTGTTCCTAAAAACGGAGGTATTACCGTTGTTCCTAATGATAAAGATGAATTGATCCTGCAAAGAATTATTACAGGTTATAGGATGGTAATTGATTTCCGTAAGTTAAATAAAGCCACTAAGAAAGATCATTACCCCTTACCTTTTATTGATCAAATGCTAGAAAGACTTTCCAAACACACACATTTCTGCTTTCTAGATGGTTATTCTGGTTTCTCTCAGATACCTGTGTCAGCGAAGGATCAATCTAAAACTACTTTTACTTACCCTTTTGGTACTTTTGCTTATAGATGTATACCTTTTGGTTTATGTAATGCACATGCTACCTTTCAAAGATGCATGATGGCTATATTCTCTGATTTTTGTGAAAAGATTTGTGAGGTATTCATGGATGACTTCTCCGTCTATGGATCGTCTTTTGATGATTGTTTGAGCAACCTTGATCGAGTTTTGCAGAGATGCGAAGGCACTAGTCTCGTCCTGAATTGAGAAAAGTGTCACTTTATGGTTAATGAAGGTATTGTCTTGGGGCATAAGATCTCCGAGAGAGGTATTGAAGTTGATAAAGCCAAAGTTGATGCTATTGAACAGATGCCATATCCCAAGGACATAAAAGGTATAAGAAGTTTTCTTGGTCATGCCGGTTTTTATAGGTGGTTCATTAAGGACTTTTCTAAAAATCTCTAGGCCTCTGACTAATTTATTGCAAAAAGATATTCCTTTTGTCTTTGATGAAGATTACGTAGAAGCATTTGAAGTACTTAACAAAGCTTTGATCACTACACCTATTGTCCAGCCACCTGATTGGAACTTACCTTTTGAAATTATGTGTGATGCTAGTGATTATGTTGTAGGTGCTGTTCTAGGGCAAAGAGTCGATAAGAAATTGAATGTTATCCAGTATGCTAGTAAGACTCTTGATACTGCCCAGAGAAATCATGCTACTACTGAAAAAGAGTTCTTAGCAATTGTGTTTGCATGTGATAAGTTTAGACCTTATATTGTTGATTCCAAAATTACTATTCACACTGATCATGCTGCTATTAAGTATCTTATGGAAAAGAAAGATGCTAAGACTAGACTCATTAGATGGATTCTCTTGCTCCAAGAATTTGATTTGCATATTATTGATAGAAAGGGAGCTGAGAACCCCGTTGCAGATAACTTGTCTAGATTAGAGAATGTTCTTGATGACCCAATGCCTATTAATGATAGCTTTCCTGATGAACAATTAGCAGTCGTCAATGGATTCTTGTACTGCTCCTTAGTATGCTGATTATACCAATTACATTGTTGCTAAATTTATACCGCCTACTTTCACATACCAGCAAAATAAAAAGTTCTTTTATGATTTAAGACATTACTTCTAGGATGATCCACACCTGTATAAAGGAGTAGATGGTGTTATTAGACGTTGTGTGCCTGAGCATGAACAGGAACAGATCCTACACAAGTGTCACTCGGAATCTTATGGAGGACACCACGCTGGAGATAGAACTGCACACAAGGTACTACAATCTGGTTTTTATTGGCCTACTCTCTTCAAAGATGCTCGTAAGTTTGTCTTATCTTGTGATGAATGTCAAAGAATAGGTAACATTAGTAGACGCCAAGAAATGCCTATGAATTATTCTCTTGTTATTGAACCGTTTGATGTTTGGGATTTTGATTATATGGGACCTTTTCCTGCCTCTAATGGTTATACACATATTTTAGTTGCTGTTGATTATGTTACTAAGTGGGTAGAAGCTATTCCAACTAGTAGTGCTGATCATAACACTTCTATTAAAATGCTTAAAGAAATTATTTTTACGAGGTTTGGAGTCCCTGGATATCTTATGACTGATGGTGGTTCACATTTTATTCATGGTGCTTTCCGTAAGATGCTTGCTAAGTATGATGTCAATCATAGAATCACATCTCCTTATCATCCGCAGTCTAGTGGTCAAGTAGAGTTGAGCAACAGAGAGCTCAAATTAATTTTGCAAAAGATTGTGAATAGATCTAGAAAAAATTGGTCCAAAAAACTTGATGATGCATTATGGGCCTATAGAACTGCATACAAAAATCCTATGGGTATGTCTCCATTTAAGATGGTCTATGGAAAAGCGTGTCATTTGCCTCTTGAACTTGAACATAAGGCATATTGGGCTATTAAAGAGCTCAACTATGACTTCAAACTTGTCGGTGAGAAGAGGTTGTTTGATATTAGCTCCCTTGATGAATGGAGAACTCAAGCATATGAGAATGCCAAGCTATTCAAAGAAAAAGTCAAACGCTGACATGATAAAAGGATACAAAAGCGTGAGTTCAACGTAGGAGACTATGTATTATTATTCAACTCTCACTTAAGATTTTTTGCAGGAAAACTTCTCTCAAAATGGGAAGATCCTTACGTTATCGAGGAGGTCTATCGTTCTGGTGCCATAAAAATCAACAACTTTGAAGGCACGAGTCCAAGGGTGGTAAACGGTCAAAGAATTAAACATTATATTTCAGGTAATCCTATTAATGTTGAGACTAATATTATTGAAACCGTAACCCCTAAGGAATACATAAGGGACACTTTCCAGAACGTCTTAGACTCCAAAAAGGTATAGGTATGTGGTACGGTAAGTAAACCGACTCCAAAACAACTTCAATGGCAATTTTTAGCAGTTTTGAAATATTTAAGAATTTTAGGAAGAAAGAAGTAGTCCGAAAGGGACACAAGGCTCCCACGAGAGTGGAGGGCGCCCCCCCTACTGGGCGTGTCCCCCTGTCTCGTGGGCACCTCGTGTGCCTCCCGGACTCCATTTTCTTGCATGTTACATATTTTGGTCAGTAAAAATTCATTATGTATACTCTCGAAGGTTTTGACCACCGTATCATGCAAATATCCTCTGTTTTTGTTTCGAGCTGTTTCTGTTTCAGATCTAGAGCATCATGACATCTCCAAGCGCTCCCAAGGACAAGTTTTTCGAGAGGGTTATCAACCCCTATCTCGTGGAGGTGCTGCAACACCCTCAAACCATTGAGATGCGTGAGGGGGTGCTGCACATCCATGATGTGGAGGGACCAAGGCGTACCGGGAGCATGGAGACAAAGCTCGAAGCCGTGGAGCAGCAAGTTTTCAAGTGTCAAGGGATGGTGGAGCGTGGACTCAACGCCAACCAAATGATGGTCACGAAGTTCACCAACAACCACAAGCTGGATGCCAAAGTCATTGGGGAGACCATCTTCAAGCTTCAAGAGAAAATCGAGCACCTCCAAGCCCAGATCTACGACCTGCAAAACCAGAACTGTGAGTATGAATATAGATTCAAGAGGATGAGTTTGGCTGCAGATTTAAGGATCCCAAAGACTCGATCATCCTTCTATGATGGAGAGCCTATGCCTTGGAAGACAGATGACAAGCCTACATCATCAACAACTCCTACTTCACCACCTCCGAGGACATAATCACATGGGTATGGGCACTCCCCTTGGCAACTGCCAAGCTTGGGGGAGGTGCCCCGATATCGTATCACCATCACACTCCTATCTTTACCGCTTTATTTAGTTCGTTCCTTTTAGTAGTATCTTGATCTAGTAGATTGAAGTTTTGATATCAAGTAGTTCGAGTTCTGCATTGTGATCTCTTTTTGTATTCGAGTCTGCGAGCTTTCTATAATAAAGATTAGTGTTGAGTCGAGGGCTTTGCTTTGTTGCTATGATCTTGAGAAAGTAGAAAGAATTAAAGAGTTCTTATTGATCTTATGGATAGTGATAACTTCACATATAGAAAGTATGAGGCATAAAAATTGTTGAGAGTTGATGAACGCAGTTTTGGTCATCGTTGCAATTAATAGGAAGTGATAAGGAAAGAGAGGTTCACATATAAATATACTATCTTGGACATCTTTTATGACTGTGAGCACTCATTAAGTATGACATGCTAAAAGAGTTGACGTTGGACAAGGAAGACAACGTAATGGTTTATGTTTTCTCACATCTTAGTTAAAGTATATTGTCATTGACCTTCCAAACATGTTGAGCTTGCATTTCCCCCTCATGCTAGCCAAATTCCCAGCACCAAGTAGAGATACTACTTGTGCTTCCAAATACCCTTAAACCCAGTCTTGCCATGAGAGTCCATCATATCTACCTTTGGATTGAGTAAGATCCTTCAAGTTAGTTGTCACCAGCGTAAGCAATAAAAATTGCTCCCTAAATATGCATGACTTATTAGTGCAAAGAAAATAAGCTTTATACGATCTTGTTATGGAAGCAATAAAAGCGACGGACTGCATAATAAAGGTCCATACACAAGTGGCAATATAAAGTGACGTTCTATCGTACTAAGATTTTGTGTATCTAACCCTAAAAGCACATGACAACCTCTGCTTCCCTCTGCGAAGGGCCTATCTTTGCTTTATGTTCTTACTTTATGTTTTTATTTATGAACTTGAGTCAAGGTGATCCTCATCTTTCCCTTTTTCATTTTATCCTTTGGCAAGCTCCTCGTGTTTGAAAGATCATGATATATATATCCAATTGGATGTTCGTTAGCATGGGCTATTATTGTTGACATCACCTAAAGGTGAATACCTTAGGAGGCAACACAATAAGCCCCTATCTTTCTCAGTGCCCGGCTGAAACTCCATAATCACAAGTACCGCGTGAGTGTTAGCAATTGTAGAAGACTACGAGATAGTTGAGTAGGTGAGCTTGCTGAAAAGCTCTATTGTTGACTCTTTTTGACGTTACGATAAATTGCAATTGCTTCGATGACTGAGATTATAGTTTGTTAGTTCTCAATGAAGTTTTGGAACCATACTTGTTATTGTGAATTGATTGTCACTTGAGCATAAGAATTTATATGATGAAATTTATTTATGTGATGTTATAAGAATGATCATGATGCCCTCATGTCCGTATTTTATTTTTTATTGACACCTCTATCTCTAAACATGTGGACATATTTTTCGATTTCGGCTTCCGCTTGAGGACAAGCGAGGTCTAAGCTTGGGGGAGTTGATACGTCCATTTTGCATCATGATTTTATGTCAATATTTATTGCATTATGGGTTGTTTTTACACGTTATATCCCAATACTTATGGCTATTCTCTCTTATTTTACAAGGTTTACCATGAAGAGGGGGAATGCTGGCAGCTGGAATTCTGGCTGGAAAAGGAGCAAACGTTGGAAACCTATTCTGCACAACTCCAAAAGTCCTGAAACTCCACGAAACAACTTTTTGGAATTAATAAGAATTTCTGAGCAAAAGAAATACACCAGGGTGCCCACACCCTGTCCAGGAGACAGGGGGCGCCCCCCCCCTATAGGGCGCGCCCCCTATCTCATGGGCCCCCTAGTGGGCCTCCGGTGTCCATCTTCTGCTATATCATCGCTCTTACCCTGGAAAAAATCATGGGCAAGCTTACGGGACGAAACTCCGCCGGCACGAGGCGGAACCTTGGCGGAATCAATCTAGGGCTCTGGCGGAGCTGTTCTGCCGGGGACACTTCCCTCCGGGAGGGGGAAATCATCACCAACGTCATCATCAACGATCCTCTCATCAGGAGAGGGTCAAACTCCATCAACATCTTCACCAGCACCATCTCCTCTCAAAACCCTAGTTCATCTCTTGTATCCAATCTTGTATCAAACCACAAATTGGAACCTGTGGGTTGCTAGTAGTGTTGATTACTCCTTGTAGTTGATGCTAATTGGTTTACTTGGTGGAAGATCATATGTTCAGATCCTTTATGCATATTATTACTCCTCTGATTATGAACATGAATATGCTTTGTGAGTAGTTACGTTTGTTCCTGAGGACATGGGTGAAGTCTTGCTATTAGTAGTCATGTGAATTTGGTATTCGTTCGATATTTTGATGAGATGTATGTTGTCTTTTCCTCTAGTGGTGTTATGTGAACGTCGACTACATGACACTTCACCATTGTTTGGGCCTAGAGGAAGGCATGGGGAAGTAATAAGTAGATGATGGGTTGCTAGAGTGACAGAAGCTTAAACCCTAGTTTATGCGTTGCTTCATTAGGGGTTGTAATGGATCCATATGTTTAATGTTGTGGTTAGGTTTACCTTAATACTTCTTTTGTAGTTGCGGATGCTTGCAATAGGGGTTAATCATAAGTGGGATGCTTGTCCAAGTATTTTTTAGAGAAAAGGGGTTTTTGAGCACCCCGGCCCCATTTTATAGATGAGACCAGGAAAGTAACACCATTACAGTCATGGCAAGCATGTCCAGGAACGAGCTAGAACGAAAAGAAAAACTACAAAGATATCTGATCAATAGATCAATTCTAGATAAAGGACTAAGCAGAGTTTCATCTTATTACAAATTTGTGCACAAATCTGTAATAACCAACACTTCTCTCCCCTCCCTTTCCTGGAGACCATATTTCTTCCATTTCTTCAGCTAGCGCGTCACATTATGCAGTTCCCAGCGATACCATTTCCTTCGCCACGTCTGTCACGGGCACCACCTTGAGCTTCTTCCATGGCTTAGCCGGTGATCCACCAAGCTCCAGAGGGGTGACGGGGCTAAGCAGCGTCGCCTTACAGGTGCTTCCGCGAGGGCTTCTTGGTGGAGAGATTTGGTATGTTGGCCCCTTTATGATTGGAGCTTCATCGGTCTTCGAGCAAGAGAGGAGAAGCGAGTGATCGAAGTCACCTTCAGTGTCTTCCCTTTAGACAGTTAACCTGCCAGAATCTGGAGGGGGCATCTAGGATGCAGGAGATTTTCTAAATGAACGCCTCCAGTTTTGTCAAGGCAGGTCCTCCGAACAAGATCAGCCATCTCCTGGATTGTCCTAGCACTCTCCTCCATATCTGGTTCACATCAGTCCATATAGCATTGTTAAAGACATGTGAATTTCTAATTTTCCACATAGCCCATAGAACACATGCACAGACTGAATTTAAAGGAATATGCTTCTTGTTAGCTGGCCAAAATCTAGCAATAGACAAGTAGTTAGTTCCTAATTATGCATTAAAAAACTCTGATATTTCTATCCAGATTTGCTTGGCCACCACACATTCAAAGAATAGGTGTGTAATGGACTCTTTTTCAGAGCAGTATACACATTCTAGGGCTTTTTCTATGCCTCTTTTGGCCAGGTTGTCTTTCGTCATCAGCTTGTTGTGGGAGAGTAGCCACAAAAACACCTGGACTCTGGGTGGGGTTTTTATTGACCACACCGCTGGTATATACACATGATGGACCCCCCCTAAAGTTGATGATACTATAAAGTGAACTAGTGGTGTATTTCCCTTTGGCTTCATATTGCCAAATGAGAGAGTCACCCTCCTCCCGAAGCAGGGTACTCCTAATGATTTGCTCTAGGGCATACCAATGCTCCATCATAGTAGGTGTGAAAATCCTCCTAAAGGTGAGTTTAATCTCATAGTTGTCCCAGATCTCAGCTATCGTAGAGCATTGTTGGTGACAGATGGTGTAAAGTGGCCAGAATTGGACTGAGAGGGGAGATGTACCAAACCAGATGTCTTCCTAGAATCTGATTTTCTGTCCATCTCCAACCACCCATTTATATCCAAATTTCAAAGCCTTAGCAGCCCACATGACCCCTTGCCAAAATCTGGAAGGGTTTTGGGGTTTACTAGCAAAGATATTAGGGAAGTTGTGGATGTATTTCTTGTCCACTATTTGTTTCCAAAGCTTGCCTTCATCTTTGATGTATCTACTTACCTAGCTCCCAAGGAGACAAAGGTTAACATCTTTGATGTTAGGCACCCCTAAACCCCCATGTTTCTTCCCCATAAAAACTAGGTGCCAGTTGGCCAGGTGAATTTTTCTATTTCCTTCAAAGTCATTCCACAAACAATTGGCCATCTGACTGTTGATCATATCTAGAGCCCATTTTGGAAATTTGAAAAAAGAAAGGAGGTATATGGGAATGCTAGCCACGCAGGTTTTAATCAAAGTCAGCCTAGCAGCATAGGAGAGGAGTTTGCCTCTCCAGCCAGACATCCTTTTGAGAATTTTGTCTATCAGGGGTTGTATATCCTCCCTCCTAAGTTTATCATAGTGTAAAGGAATTCCCAAATATTTTATTGGGAAAGCCCCTACTCTACATCCTAATATATCTGCAAAGGATTTAGTTTCTTCACAAGAAAGTTCTATTGGGATGATCTCACTCTTTGAGTAGTTGATTCTCATGCCTGAAACTTTCTCAAAGTAGGTGAGGACCATCTTCATGTTCTTAGTTTTTTTTCATCCTTCTCCATGAAAAGGATGGTGTCATCTGCATATTGTAAGCAGATGACCCCATTGGGAATTAACTCAAAACATAGACCACTAATCAGCTTATCAGAAGCTGCCTTGGAGAGCATATTGCTCAGAACATCTACTACCAAGTTAAAGAGAAGGGGGGACAAGGGGTCTCCCTGTCTCAGGCCTTTTCCTGTAAGGAAGTAGTTGCCTTCTATTCCATTAATTTTCACTCCAACCGATCACACGTGTGTGACCTGTTTGATCCAAGTCACCCAAAAGCGATTGAAGTTTCTTTTTCCTAGGATTTCAATAAGAAAGTCTAGGTTAACTTTGTCAAAAGCTTTCTCATAGTCTAGTTTTAATACTAGACCTGGGTTGCTAGATTTAGCAGTGGAGTGCAGCACCTCATGTGCTGTGACTACACTCTCCAGGATAAATCTCCCTTTTATGAAAGCTGATTGCTTACTAGATGTAAGTCTATTCATCAGCATAGCTAATCTATTTGTAAGTACTTTGGTAAACACCTTAAAGATACAATTGATCAAACTAATGGGCCTAAACTTTTTCATGCTGGTAGCCTCTTTCTCCTTTGGGATCAGGGTCAACACAGCAAAGTTTAACCTATAGATGTCCAATTCCCCTTTATGGAAATCATCAAACATGGCTATCGCATCTTTCTTAATCACTTCCCAAAAAATTTGGAGGAATATAAAGGATAGACCATCTGGACCAGGGGCTCCATCAGAGTATGAACCAAAGATGGCCTCCTTAATTTCTCCTTCAGAGAAAGTTTTTTGTAGGGATTGCTTTTCTAAGTCATTGACCTTTTCTTCAGCAGCAAAGAAATTATTATTGATTCTAAAACCCTTTCTATCTTCTTTCTTAAAGAGGTCTTTATAGTAGTCTGTGTCTATACCCAACATGTCTTTGACATCTGTGGTAGTGCCAGCAGGACCTTCCAGCTTGTTAATAAGTGTTTTTCTCCTCCTTTAATTTGCTACAACCTGAAAATACCTAGTGTTTCTATCTCCTTCAAGGATATCCCTATCCCTGGATCTTTGTCTAGCTTTAACTTCTTCTACAATCCAAAGGTTATGGAGTCTGGAGAGGAGTTCTTTCATTCTCAAATTTTCTACCTCAGAAAGCTGCACAGTTTCTGATTTAATATCAAGTTTATCATACTCTTCTTCTAACTCCTGCTTGGCTTTCCTAATCTCAGCATCTACATTTCTATCCATCCTCTACTAAACTTTCTAAACCTTCTCACTTTTTCCTGCCAGATGTCCATGGGGGTGGTACATTTGACAGGAGCAAACCAATTTTTCTCCACAAGCTCTTTAAATTCAGCTCTTAGTAGCCACCATTTCTCAAACTTATAGCTTGAGTCTTTTGGGGTACCATCCACACCAGAATCCCACAGGATAGGGGTGTGATCACTACCAGTTCTAGGGAGAGCTTGAGAACTACTTAAAGGAAACATTGCATCTAGTTCAGTGGTACAAAAAACCCTATCTATGGTACTCATAACCAAGTTATCTTGATTATTTGCCCAGGTGAATTGTCTCCCAGACATCTTAATTTCTAGTAGACTCCAAATTTCTATCCAAGCATTGAATTTGTCACTCCAACTATGGTTAATCCTCCCATTGTTCTTATCTTTCTGATATCTAACTAAATTGAAGTCCCCCCCCCCCTATAATAGTGGGTGGGTGGTCATCAATGAACATACTATGATGTTCAGAGATGAATTCATCCTTGCCCTCCTCATATGGTGATCCATAGACTGCTATGAACCTAAAGGTTTTTTCACTTGTCTTATGCACTAGATTGCATGAGACAGAGTATTTGAGGGATTTCCAGCTAATAACATCAAAATTAACCAAATCAACTCCTACCAACACACCACCCGAAGTGCCTTCAGCAGGTAGGTGGTGCCAACTATAAGGTTTATCACCACTAATAGATTTTAAAAACGAAGCAGAGAGTTTCTCTTTCTTTGTCTCCTGAAAAGCTACTATACTAGCTTTATGCTTAGCTAGAGTTTCAATAATGCAAGGTTTTTTTCCTGGGGTTGTAATCCCTCTAATATCCCAAAACAAAGCATTCATTGAAAACTGTGTTTCTTAGGGTACTTGCCCCGTCCTTTTTTGGAGACCAGGCTCCACAAAGCACTTTGGTCCAAGTGCTCGGATGGGATCACCTATCTATGGTACTCATAACCAAGATAACTCCCATGCCCCGTCCTTTCTTAGGGTGCTTAATAAGGGCAGTACCCAAGTACCGATCCACCCACATATCAAATTATCAAAGTACCGAACGCGAATTATATGAACGTGATGAAAACTAGCTCGACGATAATTCCCATGTGTCCTCGGGAGCTCCTTTCTCATTATTAGAAATTGTCCAGGCTTATCCTTTGTTACATAAAGGATTGGGCCACCTTGCTGCACTTTATTTACTTTGTTTACTTGTTACTCGTTACTATTTATCTTATCACAAAACTATCTATCACCTACAATTTCAGTGCTTGTAGAAAACCTTACTGAAAACCGCTTATCATTTCCTTCTGCTCCTCGTTGGGTTCGACACTCTTACTTATCGAAAGGACTACGATAGATCCCCTACACTTGTGGGTCATCACCAGGCAGGTCGGCGATAGATTTGTGCATCCTGCCACCAGGATCACTGGTGGTAGGCTTGCACTGACTACCGCAAAATTCTTCCCCTCCCAAGGCACAATACGGTTCTGGGGGTTTATGGGGTTTACATTCCCTCCCTACTGCCAGCGGCGGTGTCGGTAGCTTTTACCTACCTATCGCCGGCCTCTCTGGTCATAAGACAGGAGATGACGGCCATGCCTTAACATACCACTATCTACAGAAAAAAGGTCAGACCTTGAATTTTTTTCAAACCAGAGTCAGATCAAAAGGGTCAAAACATCAAATTTGGCATCCAAGGAGGACCTCGCGACAGAGACGTCATGGGCATTTCCAGGATGCGGCTAGCGTTTGTTTGTTGCACTGACGCCGGCACGGAGCGGAGAGAGAGACCTTGGACCGGTTTGAGGACTCCCGTCGTCGCCGTGATGAACGTCTGACAGCAAGCGAGCCAGTTGCCATCGGACATGGATTGAGCGATGGATGGACGAGACGTGGATCCGTCGCGCGCATGTACTAGTATGTGCCGATTCGTTGCGACTTGCCGCTGCTGCCTGCTAGACTGGTGCTGGTACTACGGCGGCGGCCGACTAGCCGATGACGCTGCGGCGCGGCGCGAGAGAGTGATGGGCTACTCGCTACCGGTGTGGCCGATAGAATGGTACGCCCCTACCGCCTCGTTCCGCACACCTCCCTCCTCCTCCTCTACCCCTCTCTCTCTCTCTCGGACTCATAAAATCGGGAGACCTTTTCCTCCCTCCCTCCATCGTCTCGTCTCGTCTCGTCCTACTCACACTCCACCTCCCCTCTCTCCCTCTCCCTCCCTCCCTCGCCGCGCCGTGCTCCCTCCACTCCATCCCATCGCCCCAGGGCGCACACGGGATCGCGCGCAGATCTGCGCCCCCAATCCCACGCGCTCGCTTCCCACTCCCCGCCTCCCCGCGGCGGCCTGGCTGGCTTAATTTCGCTACCAATGCGCTCTGGGTAGGGCATGAGAGGCACTGGCGGCGGCTTGCCGGCGGACCAATTCACACCCGGATGGAGCTCAGCGTCGCCGCCGCAGCCGTGGAGCTCGGCAAGCGGGGCCGCCCCGACGACCAGTACCAGGAGCAGGACCAGGACCACGGGGATGCCAAGCGGCTGGCGCTCGTGCCGTGGCCGCCGCACCAGCAGCACCCCTCCTCGCGGATCTACCGCGTCTCGCGCGGCTCCGGCGGCAAGGACCGCCACAGCAAGGTCTACACGGCCAAGGGCATCCGCGACCGCCGCGTCCGCCTCTCCGTCGCCACCGCCATCCAGTTCTACGACCTGCAGGATCGCCTTGGCTATGACCAGCCCAGCAAGGCCGTCGAGTGGCTCATCAAGGCTGCCGCCGCCGCAATCGACAAGCTCCCCGAGCTCGACGCCGCCGCCTTCCCCAACCACCCGGCCTCAGCCTCAGCCTCAGCCAACAAACAGTCTTCTGCTCTTCACGCGGAGGCCGACGACTCGCAGCCCCAGCAGCTCACCAGATCGGGCTGCAGCAGCACGTCCGAGACCAGCAAGGGCTCCGTCCTCTCGCTTTCTCGCTCCGACAGCCGCGTCAAGGCTAGGGAGCGCGCGCGCGACCGGAGCGCCTCTGTGAAGGACAAGGACGACTCGGTCACCGCCGCCGTGCACCGCCGGCCCCCCTCGGCGCAGGCGGCTTCCTTCACCGAGCTGCTCACTGGATTGGCGGCCGCCACCCCAGCTGTTGCTCAGCACAAGCAGCACAACTCGTGGCAGCAGATGACCGCGTCTGCCACCGCGGACTACCTCGGCTTCGCCCAGCCCCGGAAATCCGGGCACGGGATGCTGCACACCTTCGCCTCCCCGGCCCCGCACCTGGGCAACATTGCGCCCGTCTCCATGGCCCCGGCGCAGCACTTCAGCTTATCAGCCGGCGGCGGCGATTCGCAGACGGAGATGCCGCACTTCTCCTTCTCGCAAGACCACTACATGCCCGTCCATGCGGCGCCAGCGTCGGGTCCGGCAGTAGACTACAGTCTCAACTTCTCCATGTCCTCGGGTCTTGTGGGTGTCAACAACACTAGGGGGACCCTTCAGTCCAATTCGCAGCCGCACCTCTCCGGCCACCACCACCACCACCACCACCACCAGCAGCTCCAGAGGCTGTCTACTCCACTGGATGCTCCGCACATACCCTTCTTGTTCAGCCCAGCCGTCGCGGTGGCCTCCCCCACCACAGCGGAGAGCCACTTCGGCGCGGCGGCCGCATTGCAGCTCTGGGAGGGGTTCCGGCACTCCGACATGAAGGAGAAGGGCAAGAACTGATCAATGGCTGTGCGCTTCTTTTGGATGCTGGTAGGTGATGAACTCTTCCAAATGCATACGCTTCCTTTGCTTTTTGGCTGCTTGTGTTTTCAGGCATTTGTTTAAGGGTGGGATGCTTGCCCATTGGCTAATTTGATATGATTATCTCACCCTTTTGGTGGTTCTCGAGGTGGCCTTGCGCCCCTAAATCCCATAAAACACTCGGCCTGTTCTTGTGCAATTGACGAGTGTCAAAGCTTTAGGGGGAGGGAGCATTAGGCTGAACTTTCCAACAGGTGTCAATTCACTACTCACTGGAGAGGGATATGTTTTGGTGTTCTGTTCCCCCCCAACCATTATGTCACAGGGGACAGGCCAATCGCACGGTTTCTGGTTACCCGGCATTGCATTTTTAATGCCTTAAATTGTAGTAAGCCCAGGCTACGTTGTTCTAGTATTGCATGAAGGGGGTCAGCTATATGAACAAATGCACTAGTAACAGCAAATACCGAATGGATAAAATATCTAGATAAAGATTTGTCATGTAGTCTAAAAGCATTTCCTGAAGGGCTTTTACTAGGTTTAATTGTTTAGGGGTAAGTAGAGGCGCAGTCCAGAATTTCTTTGTAGATGTTTTTTTTCTTCTTATTCAGAAGACATTGAAATGTCTTCAGCAGAGCTGAGTATTCAACCGTAACGAAAGTGAATTCATGTGCATATCATGACTGATATTTTCCTTAAAACTGGGTTTGTACATCTTAAAGTGAAACTGCAATATTTCATCGAACTTCTTATTTATTAAGTGAAATGCTTTGAAACTTAACTTGAAGAGTATAACTATTTCCTTTTGTCGAGAACTTGTAGACCCAATTATCCCTCATTTGTCCGTGTCCGCAGCTGCCCCCCTCATATCAGAACCCCCAAATCAACATAGCATAGTTCATAGATCGGGGGGCCACACGGATTGTGAGCTCCTCGTACGACTCCGTCGCGAGGGCGTCCCAATCCACGGGGTCATCGGCAAATGAGGAGCCGCTGCCGGATCCGGCCAAATTCCAGCGAGGGAAGTGGAGCGGACGAGGGATTGTGAGGAGAGTGGAAGTGTTTAATGGCTAGGGTTTGGTCCAGTTGGAGTTTTAGTGGGGTCGGGGTGGGCGATTCTGAGTGGGCTGGATCCTAAGGATGGTTAAAGAGTTTCTGTGCATTGGAAAGAGCCATAGAAAGGAGGCAAACTACATTATGCATTTCCTGATCTGTGGTAAATAGGAGATACTCCCTCTGTTTACAAATGTAAGATGTTCTAACTTTTTTCTGAACCGGATGTATATAGACACGTTTTAGTGTGTTTGTTCACTCATGAGTCCGTATATAGTCATATTGAAATATCCAAAACATCTTATGTTTGTGAACAGAGGGAGTAGTTTTTTGGTCTTGTTGCTAGGTCTAACTTTTAGGTATTCGCTCAAAATTATCTCAGCGTGTGGTATACATAGACCAATCAATAAGACATTTATCTTATCGAAGGACAAACCATACAGCATAATCTTCTCAAACTCCAGCTTTTCAAGACAGTACTAACTACAGAAAGTCAATTATTGATATGAACATGCGGTCAAAATTTGATTACTCTTCGAACGGTTCACTGTGAATCTCCAAGTGCTAATCCTGGAGTACTTAAAATTACACTAATTATGGCAAAACCACATTCTGACATAATAGAACATCATTCACACCGTTTATATTTGTGTCACATGATTCATGGAGTCTTACCTTATTTTTGCAGTGCCTTGTTTACATAGTATTATGTATGTAATCAGTCCTTTTATCTGTTGAATAAGCCATCATAACTCTTCAGCCTATTGCTTTGTGAAATGTATCATACTTGTGTTAAAACTCTTTAGTATGATAAATAAATCCAGAGATATGAGTGATTAGGTCCTAAGCGCTTTTAAAAACCTCTTAAGTGAGCTAGCATAACTTGGTTGTTTACTCCATTCATTTGCCATCAATAGCCTTTTGCATTTTAGCTCATATATGTACATAAATAGCATAGTGAACGGTAACAAATATGTCCATAGTAATCTTTTGCATGGCTAGCACGGTAGTGCCTGTTAGCCTTTTGAATTTTACCTCAGATATGTACATAAATAACATCTGAACAGCAACCAACATGTTCATAGTAACCTTCATAGTTGCAGCTTGGCATTGTTAGAATCTGCTATGAGATTCATAATGCGATATAGTAGAGGATATCATTGTAAACTGTCAAGATTATTTCGTTGTTATAGAAGTTTCTCGTAACTTGCTTTTTCCCTCCAGTTCTGCATCAAGTACCATGTTTCACATATGCGTGCTGTACTGCTGTGATATACTCCCTCCGTTCCTAAATATAAGTCTTTGTAGAGATTTCACTATGAACCACATACGGATGTATAAAGATGCATTTTAAGTGTAGATTCATTCATCTTGCTTCGTATGTAGTCCACCTAGTGGAATCACTAGAAAGACTTATATTTCGGAACGGAGGGAGTACATGGAAATGTGATAAATGCCACTGCAAATTAATCATGCTGTCACAAAAGGTCGAGTTAATCATTTTATAGCAGAGCCCTCATATTTAATGTTCGCCTTTATTGATGCTGTATAAAATTCTAATGGAAGCTACTACCTCCGTCCGGGTTTATTGGGCCCCCTTGTATTTTGAGCCAGACTTTGACCATCTATATGACTAACAAAATATAAATTATATGTTACAAAAAGTACACCATTGGATTTGTACTCCCTCCGTTTCTTTTTAGTCCGCATATAAGATTTGGTCAAAGTCAAACTTTGTAAAGTTTGACTAACTTTATAGAAAAAAATATTAACATCTACAATACTAAAGTTATATGTTATGAAAATTAATTTCATCATGCATCTAATATTATTGATTTCATAGTGTGGATGTTGATATCTTTTCCTACAAAGCTAGTCAAATTTTACAAAGTTTGACTTTGACCAAATCTTATATGCAAACTAAAAAAAACGGAGGGGGTATTTGAAAGAGCTTTCCCATGGTACTCCCTCTAAAGAAATATAAGAGCATTTAGATCACTACTTTAGTGATCTAAACACTCTTATATTTGTTTACGGAGGGAGTATAATTTTTGTGACATATAGTTTACATTTCATTAATTAAACTTATAGGTCAAACTTTAGTACAAAATAAGAGGGGGCCTAATAAACCGGACGGAGGGAGTAGACCTTTAGATCTGATTGAATTTGGTTTCCCCTTCCTTATTTCTAGAAAAGCTCTCCTCCACCTGGAAACATTCTGAGCATTTAAAATGATCTTACCTAAGGACTTGTTTATCTTGCCTTGAAATTAGGCTTATCAAGAAACTAGGGGTAATCAGCTTAAAGGTTGCTCATTTTCTTAGCTTAGTTAACTACAACTTAGGTCCCATTTCTACATAAGATATGCATAGTGGGTGGGTTAACGCGGTGTACTTGCTGGAACTAGAATCTGTTGTCCCCAAGATCTTTAAAGCTGTTGTTCACCACGTTCCTCTGGGGCTCCCATAACATATTAGACAATATGGTAGTCCAATGCTGTTTTGAAGTATATATTGGCATGATGCTGAAAATGGACCTGACAGGTGAAGTTTTATCTTCTGTCCTGGTAGTATAATCCAAAGAAGATACTCCCTCCGTCCCAAAATGTAAGACCATTTTTTGACACTATGATGGTCTTACATTTTGGGACAGAGGGAGTATGTTTTACTCACCAATATAAATGCCTAACTGTGCTGCTATTGTTTTTTTTATTGATGCTCCTAAAATTGTTTTGGTGCTCTTCTACCAAGATTGACCAAATGAGTGTTCTGCTAAAGTAAAAGTCATATAGACTGAAATATCATAGGTCAGCCTTTGTATGCCTGTCAGTACTGCAAACTATTTGAGTGAAAGATCTGAAAATATATAGCACAACGTATGTCCACAGTTGTGATGATGATAGATGCAAGTCTTGGCCTTTTCATTACATAATTTGTGTTCTTTTGAGCTTACATTGTGTAGCATCTCTACTGTAGATTTATAAGTAGCTTTCTCCTTTATCTGATTGAAATCATAATTGTTTGACAGGAAGTGAAGACGACCAATCATCTCCCTATTTTCCTGTGAGCTCCATTCATGGCAAGGGGGATGATTCCCTGCGCTCTTAGAAGCAGACCATCATTTGGACATCTACCATGGTCATTGAAGAACCTCATCATCGTTACTCAGATGATCGTGTGCTTTCTTTTTACTCCATGTTGTTGTATTAATCTTGTTTGTGGAGGTGAGGGTTCCTGAGCAAAAGCTTGCTGGAGTGCCCTTGCCATGCTTTGCATTCTAGAACTTTGTCAACTGATGCACGTGCGCCGCCCTGAATTGGCAGCTCTTTTGACATTGTTGGGATGAGTTATCCCCCGTCAATTTTTCTTGTTCTCCGTTGTATGTTGTGTGACTGAACTCATTGATCCAATCTATAAGATGAACTATGTATGTTGTGTGACCCTCTCTCTACCTTCTGCTGAACTTGGTCAACACTGTGTTGCTGCACTGCTGCAGGCTTCTGTTATGTCAATTTCAGCTTCAAATATGGTTACCATTTGAGTAGCTTGTGAAAATGCAGACGCAAGTTCTGAACAAGACAAATTCTTACTCTTGATTTTCCTCTACGGCATTGAGTTGTTGCTCATGCCTGTGATACTATTGAGGGGCATTTCTATCTTGTTTTTAAGCAAATGTGATGTTTTATGTTTATGCATAACTGGGTAAAAAAATGTGTCAAGTGTCTGGGAAAGAAAGTCTGAATCTTGAGTGAACAGTATATTTTATTTGGGTGCTGTTTGTCGTGGCAGACTGATGATAAAAACAGGTATGCATTTCAACTGAACCTGCCTTCTAGCATGCCTGCAGAAAATCTAATATACTCCCTCCGTTCCAAAATAGATGACTCAACTTTATACTAAAGTTAGTACAAAGTTGAGTCATCTATTTTGGAACGGAGGGAGTAGTAGTGTGCCTTGCTGACCCTGCAGGACACCAAAAATCTGAGGTCTATCCCTCCACTGCCTGCAGAAGCTGGAGAGACGGTCAAGACATCAGCTTTTAACCGTTGAGCAGACTGCAGCTTCAGGCTTGTCCATACTTTGGGCAAAACAAATGTTCTGAAGGTAATTTATTTCTATCTTATCACAGTAAGTTGGCAATAAGAAGCAAGAAAAAGAAGATTGAAAGCTTAGTGCATATATTTATTGTACTATAACCGATAATGTTAGTATGCTGTTTGCAGTATGTACAGTACACTGCTATCGCTACGGTATCAGTCTTAGGCGCGAGTGGTCCGTTTAACGACTGTCAGAGCAGAACCTATCGGCCTATCTGGGGTGTTCCGTAGAAGGAGCGCCTTGAATTATCTGTCTTCTTTGGAACAGCAACTGCTGAAGTAGGAATATACAACTTCAAATGCTTCAGCCAGTGGTTAATCTAGGTCAGAAAGATAGATGTCCTGTCCCATCCCGAAGCTCAGGCATACACTAGACGGGTCTTTAGCTATGTATTTGGCTAATCCGTGGTTCCTTCCTTGATAGATGAGTGGTAAAAGCCTGAAGATATTTGCCTGGCAAGCAACAAGATACGCTTCATGTGAGCATATTTTTTCTTCCACCTAATAGCAACTACTATCTGATTACAGAACAAAAAATATAAGGATGGGAGCTGGGCTGCTTGTTGAGCTCCTTAACAAAATCATACCTCTAAAGCCCGAAGGAAGAATCATCTTTGGTAGGTGACTCCGATGCTGGAGATGAGAATGAATCAAAAGAAGAGGCCCTAGCATCAATCAACATGGATATCACTTCTCGCATGCTAGGCCTATCCAATGGTGATTCACTGGTGCAGAACAATGCAATCTTCACCACCAGAGTCATTTCTTCTACAACCCTCTTTGAGTTCAGATCGAGTCTGCTGTCAAAAACTTGAGAATTTGGTGTCATGCTGTTCATTGTCCGCCTTACCAAATTCACAAGATCTCCTCCTTTCTCAAGAGGCTGAATTGCACATTGCCCAGTCACTAGTTCCAACAAAACCACCCCAAAACTATAAATATCACACTTTTCAGTCACCTTCATGGTGAAAGCATACTCTGCATCACAAGAAGCACATAATTAGAAGCCATAAACTGCATAAGTGTAATTCCTAGCGCAATGATTCAGTAAATAAACCGAACCTGGGGCAATGTAACCGTATGAACCGGCTACAGCGGACATTGTCCTGCTGTTGGAAATGTCGATGATTTTTGCCAAACCAAAGTCTCCCACATGAGCCTCCATCATCTCATCGAGCAGTATGTTATTGGACTTAATGTCACGGTGAATCACCTTTGGCTTGCAATCGCTGTGAAGGTAGCGTAGGCCTTCAGCAGCCCCGAAGGCGATCCGGTACCGTGTGTCCCAGTCCAGGAGGTATGCGTCCTTGGTCCCATGAAGCAACTCTCCAAGGCTACCATTTTCCATGTACTCATACAGTATAAGATTGGAGTCCTGGTTGGAGCAGAAACCATAGAGCTTGACAATGTTGCGGTGCCTGACATTTCCAAGGGTAGTTATCTCGGCGCGGAAGCTTCTGTCGACACTGGAACCTTCTCCTTGACATCTGAGCTTTTTCACTGCAACTCGCCGACCATCAGGCATGACAGCCTTGTAGACTGTGCCAGAAGCACCCCTTCCAATCACAGCACTCTCCGAGAAGCTCCCGGTGGCTTTCAAAAGCTCCTGATAGGTTATACGCTCCTTAAGAAAGTAGTGAGGACCAGAGAACCCAGTCTTGCGCTCTTCATTTGATACAAGCTTGGGCATGTTGGACTTTAAGAGCCAGCAGACGAGTGCAATCAGCACCAATGAAACCAATATGACGACGATGGAGGCAACGCTGATGATCTTCTCTCTAAGAAACCGCTTCTTGCGCGCTGCTGCTTCACTGCTTGCGTAGGCTGAATTTACTGGACAAGCTTTTCCTTTGATGCCGCAGAGGCCATTGTTCCCAAGGAAGTTGCTGCTGTCGAGGTGCTGGAACAGCAGGGTGCTGGGAAGCGACCCAACAAGATTATTGTAAGAAAGGTTGCACTCCATAAGGCTTGAGAGTTCAGTGAATGAGGAAGGAACCTCCCCTTGAAGATCATTGTTGTTCAAGAAGAGGTATTCCAGCATTCTCAAGTTCCCTAGCTGAGTTGGGATCTCACCGGATAGCATGTTGTAGCTGAGATTTAGAGCAATCTGGAGGGCATTGAGTTTGCCAAGCTCAACCGGCACTGAGCCGGACAGACGGTTGCCTCCCATCTGCAGCTCCGTGAGCCGGGAAAGGCCTCCAAAACTTGCAGGAATGGTGCCATTCAGACTGTTGTCTGATAGCTTGAGCTGCTCCAGGTTCACCAGTGTGCCGAGCTCCTTAGGAATGAGGCCGGTGAAGGAGTTTCTGCTGAGATCAAGCCTCTGTAGCTTTGTACACCTTGCCAACTCCCGAGGAATCGGTCCGGTGAGCTGGTTGGATGATATATTGAAGGCGACAAGCTCCGTGAGGTTGCCAATGCCAGCGGGGACATGTCCGACGAAGTAATTCCCCGACAGAATCAGCCTCTCTATGCTCCTGAACTTGCCGACCTCAGGCGGTATCGGGCCGGAGAAGCGGTTCTGGTTCATCTCAAGCGCCGACAGGTTCTGCATCGCCGACAGCTCCACGGGCAGGCTCCCCGTCAGCAGGTTAACCCCGAGCCGGAGCTGGGTCAGGGTCTTGCAAGCCTTCACTCCCGGAGGGATGTTGCCGATGAGACGGTTTGACCCCAGGCTCAAGAAGATGAGCTTCTGGTGCCTGCACAGGTGAGGCGGGATGCTCCCCGTCAACCGGTTGTCTGAAAAATCCAGCACCGACAGTGTGCTCCTCGCCCCCAGCAAAGGAGGGATGGCACCATGGATTTGGTTGTCGAACAGCTGCAGGTACTCCAAGCAGGGCAGGTCCTGAAACTCCATCGGAATTGCGCCGGTGAGGTTGTTGATGGACAGGTCTATTCTCCTTATGACACCCAGCTTCCCGAGCTCCCGCGGGATGCTGCCTTGCAGGCGGTTCTCGAAGAGGTGGAGCAGCCGGAGCGTCTGTATCTTGCCGAGCTCGCTGGGGATGACTCCTGTCAGCTTGTTCTCCGACAGGTCAATTTCCACGGCGCTCTGCAGGCTCCCGAGCTCCTTTGGGATGGTGCCGTCCAGGTGGTTCCGGTAAATGTAGAGCTTTACGAGCTTGGGCAGCGCCCCGAGCTCCCTCGGCACGCCGCCGGTGAAGGCGTTGTCGTTCAACGCCAGCATCTCCAGGTTCGTGCAGTTCCCCAGCTCCGGTGGGATCTCGCCGGTCAAGGCGTTCTGCCACAGGATCAACGTGGTGAGGTTCTTGAGCTGGGAGAGCTCGCGGGGCAGCGTCCCGGCGAGTCTGTTCTGCGCGAGCCCGAGCACCTCCAGGCTGCTGCACTCGCTAACCTCGACCAGGATCGGGCCGGAAAGGCCGTTGAGACCCGCGCGGACCACACGCAGCCGCTGCAGCGTGCGGACGGACCCGGGGATCCCGCCGGTGAGGTTGTTGGTGTAGATGACGAGCTCCTCCAGGGCGGTGAGGTTGCCGATGTCGGCAGGGATCTCGCCGGTGAGCAGGTTCTCGCTGAGGAAGAGCCGGCGGAGGGACGGGAGCGCGCAGAGCTCTGGCGGGATGGCGCCGTGGAGGGAGTTGGTGCTGAGGTCGAGCACCTCCAGCGCGCGGCACGCGGCGAGCCCTGCGGGGACGGGGCCGGACAGCTCGTTCTTGGACACGTTGAGCACGGCGAGCCGCGGGAGCGCGCAGACGGCGGGGGAGAGCGCTCCACCGAGGCCGAGCCCGTGGAGCGTGACGCCGGTCACCTCACGTGCCAAGGAGCAGGCAATGCCTGCCCACCCGCATGGGGTCGCCGCGTCGTCCCAGCTCGAAAGGCGCCCGTCGACGTCCACCAGCGCGCGCTTGAACTCCCGCAGCGCCGCCGCCTCGGTGGCGCGACCACTCGCCTTTTGCTCCGCTGCTGCCACAGCCGAGCTCACGACGGCAAATAGAAGAATCTTGAGCAAGAAATGCGCCACGGTCGCCATTGCCGTACGCGAGAAACAAACCCAACCCAAACTCAGGCAGGAGCTCGGGCCTTGGGCAGCACAGCGGAACACTTACTAGACTAGGGCTCCGCTTGGATTAGCGTTTGGCCTCTCAATACCCCTGTAAAAACGATACAGACCTCTAGGCGTCGTTTTTTCTCCCGGCGAAACTCACGCTGCGGCCGGTATAATACAAGTGTATACAAAATCCGGATGTAATATCTTACACCGAATCCAAGCGGGCCCTAGACTGGCGGCAAGAAACAGAGTGCCATGGACCTCCTTCCCCACCCACTATCACTCTGCCACCAGGAAACAGCAGGCCATGGGCGAGGTGTGTGGCACTGGTCACTGGTCGCTCCCGCAAGCGCAAGCGCAATATCTAGTGAGTGGGAGCTGCAGGGGAGGGAGGCAGTAAGCAGAGGAGTGAAGCTTTAAGGGCGGCGTGCAGGTGCACTGTGCTGTGGGCGCATGGCGATGGCATTGACCGCTGGCATTTCCCCGAGCAGGTGGTGCGCGGAGCCGGATCCTCTAAGAAAGTCACCGTACTATAGTGCTAGTCTAGTGTAAATTTAAGAAAGATTGTTAGGGATCGTTAGCAGGTTGTTTACTGTTGATATTTACTGTAGATATAAATAATTCAAAATTAATTTTTTTCATCATCAATTTGTTTGTATATAATTACTATAAATGTACATAGTAGATCATCAATTTACAAGTTAATTTAAGTCACTTAAACCTTAATCATATGGATATAAAGAAGGAAAGTTAGGGTACTGTAGCTTCTTTAACATTCCTTGTGAATGTTAGAGGATCCGGTCCCGTGGTGCGCGGGGAAGGGCGTGGGGACAATTGCCTCGCTCTGAACACGATGACGCGTAGACGATAAAGTAGACTTGTTGCAGTAAAGTACGTGTGTTCGTGTGAATTACGGATCGCCCGCTAGCCAAAAGCGCCGTTTTGGTTTGGCAAAAAGAGGTGTCGTTAACGTAAGAGCATCTACAACCAGACCCTTTAAAATCCGTCTCAAACATTCGGGTAGCCCGCCCGGTCACGATTCTCTGACCCAGACGGTCCTGTCAGACGGTCCTTAAATGTCTGGGCTGTCCGGCACCCTTCATATCTAACCCAAATATGAGGTCGATACGGCGCCCCCGCCACGTCGAATCCGACAACCCGACCCCATTCTAAATTGCACCAAATCCCCCTCCACCCAGCTGCCGGATCCATTTGTTGTCTCCTCTGTTATTCTTCCTCCACGCCGTCCGGCTCACAGCTCCACCGCCGCGCCCGCTCGCAGCTCCGCATGTGTTATTCTGCACAATATGATTGTCGAGGATGAGGATGATGGTGTAGTCCAAACCCATGATTTCGAAGCACCCGGAGAACAAATTGAAATCCCAAAAGATCAAGATGCGGCTTAGCTCATGAACTTTCTGCAGATGCATCAGAATCTTCGAAATCAGTAGGTGCACACGTAGCTATTCAATGATCTTGTGGAGCACATGTGGATCCACAATGGCAACCAAGGAGACAATGCTTGAGTTTGGCACTTCAAATAAATTTAATGTAAACACTATGTATGCTTGATACCAACATTTGTTATTTACGTGTGATATTGTGGTGCATGATCGACGTGCATGTATTTGCATGTATTTGAGATATGTGGATGCACGAAAAAAAATATGAGGCCGTTTGAGGGACCAGATTTGCTAAGTCCGGTTGTAGATACTCTAAGCACTTTTTTTTTTTTGCGATGAGTTAACATAAGCACTTTGTGGCTAGGATTACGTGTGTTTTATCTCGTACGTTCTTCATTTCTTAGGGCTTCGAGATTTTGCATGCACTCCCACTCAACTATTAGGACGAGCTGGCCTCTTCAAGTTATAGAAGCATGCTATGATTCATATTTTGGTTGGGAAGAATTTCAAATGAATCCAAGGAATACAGCAGATGTAGCTATTAAGAATGATAGGTCAATAATAACATCGATTGGATATCACAATAGTGCAGAGGCCGGGTCTATCCCCTTTTCAAAAAGAAACCGAGACTGTTCGGTGATCTTTCAGTTATTTCACCGATACTGGCGATAGCGTTTGAGAGTATCTTTGCGTTTCACGGAATTCACGGAAACCATTTTCTTAAAGTGTTTACTTTTCAATCATATCTTTGGCCAAGTAGCTAGCTACCTGTCATTTCATCTCCACAGCTCGGTTGCTAGGTTCATGTGGTGTCGGCTTGAGTTAGATCCACCCCCTAGCCCTAGCTAGCTAGCCTGGCCATCACAATAGAGCCAGCCAAATTTTACATCACATCATATCGCACACTAACCATGAGCATTTCACAGCGATCGCATCAGGCAGTGTCTATAATTTTCGTTTCAACATCAGGTACTCCATCCGATCGCATCAGGCAATAGATAAAAGAGGATGTATCTAGATGTATTTTAGTTCTAGATACATTTTTTTTTATTTATTTTGATGACAAGTATTTTCGGACGGAGGGAGTAATAATTAAGCTACGAAATTCAGATTCTTCAAAGGAAGAAATCCTGTTGATATCTTTAGCACATCTTGAAACTAGTGTCAAAAACACTTTTATATTACAGGGCGGATGGAGTATATGTTTTTGACCGAGTCAGTCATCTGAAATAAATAAGCGTATGAAAATATGTGCTGACATACCAGCACACATCACTGGTTAGGCCAAAAACTTTTGTGCCATGCATGCAGATAATTCAACAGCCGATATGCTCTATATAGAATCAGTATAGATCGAGCACGTACACATGCAGGGTAGGCATCTTGTTTGTTTAGTGAGGTCAATATATATCCAACGTTCTGCATGAATTCGGCCTTCGCAGTAGTAGTCTCCCGTTCGGCCAAATATACCTTGTCTGTACATGCAAAGAAAGTTAGGCCCTCGGCAACCAAGGTATATTCTATGTGTGCTCCAGAGTATGTGAAACCTAAATAAAGCTATCGAATCAAGAACAAGAACACAGTGATGTTTTTCTCCCGAATACAGACGAAATGTCTGATCATAGCATATCTACGGCGGCAGATAAATTAGGCCACTAGTTGTATGGAGGCCATGCCTAACAATGTATGGCTATGGATAGATTAGAGATGAACAGTGTGCCTAGGTATAAAGTAAAGTAAAATCATCTTCTTTTTTGAAAATAAAGGCAAAATTATGAAGCGTGCACTGTTTTCCTGCCGAAGCAACGACGGACAATGTTCAATGCAAGTTGCCAAAGAAACCTCTCCTTTGCCTGTTGAATGTTGCCACTGACTATCTCACCGGGGATGTCCACTAGATCAAGATCAGGTGAGTGCCCGGCACTCATCTATTGCGAAGAATTATTTTCTCCACTGCGTGTGGCATTTGTACTTCATATGATGTAACCTCAGAGGCAGCTGTGCATTCAAGCCTTTCTCCCGCGCAGGTTACCTCTGACTTAATCCCTACGTCCCATAATATAAGAGCGTCTTTTTACATTACTAGACGCTCTTATATTATGAGACGGAGGGAGTACTTTGTTTCATTTCCGATTGGATCTTTGCAGTATAGAAATGTCCACCGCGAAACCCTTGATCCATGCTTAGTTGGAGCCAAGCTTTCTCCAACCCCTTCAGAAGGCTGGGTGGCAAGCTTAAGCGCACGATGAGTAGATTTTCACAATGGACCCACAGATTTGTTGGCAATATTAAGTTCCAAATCCGGATCACGAATGAGATCATGCTACGGCTTATGTCGCGATGGAGTCCATAGAGCTCTCCCTGAAGGAACATCAAAAATGCGCAGGGGCATGCACCTACGAAAATGAGTGCAGCCATTTATCACGCCCAATATGCGACCCTATCCAAAAGGACCTCGAAGGTCCCATCAAGGATAGACCCGCATATTGAAACGCTTTTGCAAGATGGATATCATTACATCAACATTACATAATAGATGGGGATACATACAAAAGGCATACAATGTCACACCAATACAACATCACAATACATAATAGCATTATCCGGCTACGGATGAAACACAAACAGAAACTCAAACAACATCCACCCTGCTAGCCCAGGCTGCCGACCTGGAACCTATCCCCTGCTCGAAGAAGAAGCAGAAGAAGAACTTCAAAACAAGCAAACATCGGTCTCGCGTCAAGATCATCGTATAACCTGTACCTGCAACTATTGTTGTAGTAATCTGTGAGCCACGAGGACTCAGCAATTGGGTATCAAGACTAGCAAAGCTTAACGGGAAAGGAAGGGGTAAAGTGGCGAGGTTGCAGCAGCGATTAAGCATATATGGTGGCTAACATACGCAAATGAGAGCGAGAAAAGAAGCAAAGGAACGATCGTGAAGCTAGCAATGATCAAGAGGTGATCCTGAACTCCTACTTACGTCAAACATAACCCAAAACCGTGTTCACTTCCCGGGCTCCGCCGAAAATAGACCATCACGGCTACACACGCGGTTGATGCGTTTTAATTCGAATCTGATGTCAAGTTATCAATAACCGAATATTAACAAATTCCCATCTGCCACATAACCGCGGGCACGGCTCTCGAAAGTTTATAACCCTGCAGGGGTGTCCCAACTTAGCCCATGATAAGCTCTCGCGATCAACGAAGGATATACCTTCTCCCAGGAAGACCCGATCAGACTCGGAATCCCGGTTTACAAGACATTTCGACAATGGTAAAACAAGACTAGCAAAGCCGCCCGATGCACCGACAATCCCGATAGGAGCTGCACATATCTCGTTCTCAGGGCAACACCGGATAGGTCAGCCTACGAGTAAAACCAGCCCTTGAGTTGCCCCGAGGTGGCCCCGCAGTCTGCCCGGTTCGGACCAACACTTAAACAAGCACTGGCTCGGGGGGGGGCTAAAATAAAGATGACCCTCGAGAGAACGACTCCCAAGGGAAAAAGTAGGTGGTGGTGAGGCAAATGGTAAAACCAAGGTTGGGCCTTGCTGGAGGAGTTTTGTTCAAAGCGAACTGTTAAGGGGGTCCCATAAATCACCCAACCGCGTAAGGAACACAAAATCTGAGAACATAACACCGGTATGACGGAAACTAGGGCGGCAAGAGTGGAACAAAACACCAGGCATAAGGCCGAGTCTTCCACCCTTTACCAAGTATATAGATGCATTAATAATATAAGAGATATTGTGATATCCCAACCAAAATCCTGTCCACCATGGAGCAATCTTCAACTTCACCTGCAACTAGCAATGCTATAAGAGGGGCTGAGCAAAAGCGGTAACATAGCCAAGCAATGGTTTGCTAGGAAGGGTGTCAAA
Organism: Triticum aestivum; assembly: GCF_018294505.1. Taxonomy (NCBI): domain Eukaryota; kingdom Viridiplantae; phylum Streptophyta; class Magnoliopsida; order Poales; family Poaceae; genus Triticum; species Triticum aestivum. Next base: position 371,418,030 of record NC_057798.1, on the reverse strand, counting down.
GGTTAGAGGTTCATGGCAATTTGGGAGGCTTGAAGAACATGTGATAGGTAGCGCAGCATAGCGATAGAACGAAGCAACTAGCATAGCAATGATAGTAGTGAGATCCAGGGTAGCGGTCATCTTGCCTGAAATCCCGCTAGGAAGAAGAACGAGTCCATGAAGAAGATGAAGCCACGAGGACGATCCAAGCGTAGTCGAACAAATCCTAACAATCGCAACGAAACAGGAACTATCGAGAAGAGCACAACCGGAAAGAAGCAAACAACATGGTAAACACACAAGCATAATCATGGCATGATGCACAATCAAGTATGAAAGGATCGATATGGTTGACTAGAGGGGGGGTGAATAGGCAACTAACAATTTTTAGACTTTTCTTTAACTATTTAAACCTTGCAATGAAATAGGTTGTCTAGATGTGCAACTACGTGGACAACCTATATGATACAAAGACCATGAGCACACAAGCAAGCAATGGATATAGCACAAGTAAGCTTGCAAAAGTAAAGGGATAAGATAACCAAGAGTGGAGCCGGTGGAGACGAGGATGTGTTACCGAAGTTCCTTCCTTTTAAGGGGAAGTACGTCTCCGTTAGAGCGGTGTGGAGGCACAATGCTCCCCAAGAAGCCACTAGGGCCACCGTAATCTCCTCACGCCCTCACACAATGCGAGATGTCGTGATTCCACTATTGGAGCCCTTGAAGGCGGCAACCGGACCTTTACAAACAAGATTGGGGCTAACTCCACAGCACTTGGAGGCTCCCAATAATCCCGCGAAGCTTCACCACAATGGAGTATGGCTTCGAGGTGACCTCAACCGTCTAGGGTGCTCAACACCCAAGAGTAACAAGATCCGCAAGGGATAAGTGGGGGGAATCAAATATCCTGTGGTGGAAGTGTAGATCGGGCACTTGTCACCCAATCCCGAGAAAATCAACAAGTTTGATTGGCTAGGGAGAGAGATCGAGTGAAAATGGAGCTTGGAGCAACAATGGAGCTTAGAGATGGAAGAGGTAGTCAACTAGAGGTAGAAGACGCCCCTTATATAGTCATGGACAAAATCCAACCGTTATCCACATGTTCAGCCCGCGACACACGGTACTACCGCTCCAGGGGCGCGGTACTACCGCGACAGCAACACAGGCTGGAACTAGCCTGATAAGGGGGCAGTACTACCGCTTGCGCGGTACTACCGCACCCACCTGCGGTACTACCGCAAGGCAGGAAAGTCACGGCCTGGGAAGGGTGCGGATGAAATAAATTACATCCGTGCCTACTTCCGCTGAACCGGAGGAGGTACAAAAATCCGACGTGGTACTATCGCCCGCGAGGTACTACCGTGCGGGCGCGGATGTAAAAAATTACATCTGCACCTACTACCGCGACACTGCGGTACTAGGTAGGAGGGCCATGGTACTACGACTCCTAGGGAGCGGTACTACCGTGGGCCTCCGTGGTACTACCGCGCTGGATGAGCGGTACTACCGTGGAGGGCGCGGATGTAAAAAATTACATCCGCCCCTACTACCGCACCGGAGCGGCACAAGGCCAGGGAGCCGCGGTACTACCTCTCCAGATGAGCGGTACTACCGTGACACCCAGCGGTACTACCGCGTGTACTTGTGGTACTACCGCAAGCACAGCAGTAGTCGTCAGATTTCCGCACAACCAAGATAACAAAGGGAAGCTCCAAAATGCAGGGAAAGGAGGAACAAGTGTACGTGTTGATTCCACCCAAACCTTTCCGACGCGGACCCCCTCTTAATAGTACAGCTCTCCTACGACTCGAATCCACCAAAGAGAAACGTAGAACGACGTCGACTTCAATAGTCTCCGAGGGGCACCGAATCGTCTCGTACCTAGATATGAATAACCTGAGAAACTCAAGGCACACGATTAGTCCGTAAATGCATTGTCATCAATCACCAAAACACCTGAGGGAAAAACATGCCCTTACAATCTCCCCCTTTTTGGTGGATTGATGACAACACGGGATTTGCATATGGATAAGATAATTTAGAGCAGGGGCAAACCCCACCTCTCTAAAATATAGACGGGCTCCCCCTCGATGTGTGCACTTTAGATGAATGCTTTGGACTGCATAGCACACAGACTAGGATCAACACTCCCCCTATATTTTAGAGACTAAGACATGATAATAAGCATAGCATAGCATAAATATAGCACAATATAACACAAGCTCGCTAGGATAGATAGAGTGCATATGTCTTACACCATACGAAGTAAAGCTATCGAGGTTCAACCGAGAAAGCAGCAAACACATGACACAAACGAGAAAGCAGCAAACACATGACACACTCGCAAATCCCTACACTCTCTCCCCCTTTGGCATCGAGACGCCAAAAAGGCAGAGAGGACACCTACACACAAGAGGTGGATCAAGAAGAGAACTCGTCCCAATCCTCTCCATCGGACGCCTCGGCAGCAGGGATGGTCTCCTCGACATCCTCCTCAGACTCAGTCCACCTATAGCCCTGCTTCTCCATCCACTCGGCTTCTGGAGTGATGTGCTCCTCAGACCCGCCAGACACTGCCTCACCATAGAGCTGCAAGATCTTGTTGTCTCGGCGACGACTCTCCTTGGACGCCACGTGAGTCCTGTATTGCCCCTTGGCTTGCATGTAGAAAAGAGTCTTCATCTTCTCCTTCAGCTTCTTGGCCCATGATGGCATAGAGGCACTCTGGGAAGGTCTAGCAGCATGGCCCTCAGCAACATCCTCGGCGCCAGCATCCTCCTCATCAACAGCAGTCCTAGCAGCAGTCGCCTCGGCACGAGTAGTGGTGTTGGCCCAGTTGGGTTTGATACGCAGGCAGATGGGCTCATGGCGAACCCAGTAAGGAGCAAGAAACTCATCAGCAGGAAACATCTTCTCCCAAGTCTTCGAAATCAGCAGAAACAGATAGGGCCCATAGATAGGCACCTTGCGGTTGAACACTGCAAACCGGAGCTCACACCACATGATGTGTGAGACATCAAGTGGTTGTGACTGAGACGAACGAGCATCCTCGCAGATGAGCATCATGTCCACCATATAGGCATGAACCTTGTCTTTATCACCAATGTGAGGGAACAAGGAGTTGCGGAAGATGCGATACATGATATCCAGGAAAGGGTTGAGCACCAAAGTTGTCTTGCCATTGGCGAGTGCCTTCTCAACCATGAAAGGGGCAAGTCTGTCCTTGCTGGCAGAATCAGCATTGGCATGGGGGCGAACACCCACTAGAGAGTCGAGTCCATCATCAGGAACCTGGAGGAGATCCATGAACTCCTTCCAGGTAGCAGACAGCTTACGGCCGTTGGTCATCCTGGTCATCCTCCGTTCCTCATCGGAGTGAAAGTAGACTGAGGCAAAGAACTGATAGATAAGCTCAGGGTCATAGTTGAGGTGGAAGGTAATCACATGCTCAATGCCAAACTGCTCCACCAAGTCCAGAGCCTCTCCAAAGTAGTCACGAAACTTGTCCTTCCTCATGTGATGCATATCAATCCACTTCACCTCCACATAGGTGTTCTGCTTGTTCTTGATGACATCCAGATAGATGTTGACATGTTGCTTGTTCCAGAACAGCTCACAACCTCTGAAGGTGGCACGCGGATGCACATAAGGGTGAAGCTGCCTGAGACGGACATAATCAGCTTGGGCTATCTCATCCATGCCCTTAGCGGGCTCCTTGTGCTTGCTAGCTGAGTGCTTGACATTTTGCTTGGAGGCAGACGAGCCTTCTGGTACTTCACCTGGGTTGCGTAGACGTTTGGAGCCAGTGTCACGACTGGGGTTGGACCGGCGAGAGCCACCACCTGAGACACACACGCAAAACACCAAAGACATGAGAAGATCAATGCAAAGGCTACGAAAAAGCACAAGAAACACATAGAAGGCATACGAGAAAGTTGGCATGCGATAGATGAGAGCCACGGTAAAACTGCCACTGCTTGCAGTACTAAAATATTAGTACTGCTCCAAACGCGGTAGTACCGTGCTAGGGCACGGTAGTACCGTGGTTGGGGCGGAAGTAAACTTTTAGTACCGCACAGAACGCGGTAGTACCACTCCCGAGGGGCGGTAGTACCGTGCAAGCGGTAGTACCACGCCAGACGGGCGGTAGTACCGCGCCGCGTCAGATCCAACGGGCGGTTTGAATCTGAAAAGAACCACGAAACAATGGCGGTGCCACGGTGATCCGATCTAGCGCAAGACAACAATACAAGTATAAATCCTATGCAATACCACGCTCCATGATCCTACTCTTGCAGAGATTAAGCCTATGAATCTCAAGAACACACAAGCCTCCCCCAAAACCTAGAAACACTAAACACAAACAACACGGAGAGGGAGTTGGGGAAAAACCTTGGTCCATGGCAAGAGCACGTGGTGGGAAACGATCCCACCGGTCGGAATCACAGGAGGGCAGCTGGTGGAGGAGATCCGGTGACGAACGTCGGCTCCGTTCTTGAGCGAGGGAGAGAAGGAGACAACATGGAGAGAGAGGACAGCGAATGGGTATGGGGAGTTAAAACTCCCCCTGCCTGTCCTTATCCCCACGCGCTCGAACCGGCGTGGTAGTACCGTGTATCATCGCGGTAGTACAGCTCGGGCGGAAGTACCGCGCCGAGGCGGTAGTACCGCTCAACCAGGCGGCAGTAAAAAATTACTGCCGTGTGGTGACGGTAGTACCGTGCTCCCACAAGCGGTAGTACCGTGGCAGGCTGCGGTAGTACCGTAGCCGACCGCGGTAGTACCGTGAGCTCAAGTCACCGCAAGTTTCAACACAAAAAAGAAGAAGCCTTTGCACGAAAACTTTTCACACACAAGAAACACAAGAACACGCACACACCAGAGGCAAGAAGACAACAAGAAACCACCAAGCGACAAAGCCTCTCGAGGAGAGAGGGCGGTGGCCGAAGCCACCTATGTTTGAGTTGGATGGTATGGCACCGCGAAGAATTATCCTTGGGCCCATGACCAAAACTCGTCTTTGAAGCACAAGCACCATTAAAAATGGCTAATGTGAAAGAGGTGATCGAGTTATGCATAATGGGGGGAGGGAGAGTTCATTGAGAGAACAACACTCCCCCTATGTCCATGCCTACACCTAAACTAGACAACACGTTGAGTGTGGTGGGGGGTGTACTGGTTCAAGTCACATTGCTCAAATCAATGATATTTAGCTCATGCCTTAACTCGCGAAATCTTGCTTCATCCAAGGGCTTCGTGAAAATATCTGCAAGGTTATCATGAGTGTTGACATACTTGAGCTCGATCTCCCCTCGCCTAATGTGATCCCGGATGAAGTGATACCGAATCTCAATGTGCTTCATCTTGAAGTGTTGTACCGGATTGAGAGAAATCTTGATGGCACTTTCATTATCACACCAAAGAGGCACTTTGTCACAAACGACACCGTACTCCTTTAAAGTTTGCCTCATCCATAGGAGTTGAGCACAACAACTACCGGCCGCCACATACTCCGCTTCGGTGGACGAGAGGGACACACAACTTTGCTTCTTGGAAGACCAACTTACCAAAGAGCAACCAAGAAATTGGCACCCTCCGGAAGTGGACTTCCTATCCACTTTGTCCCCCGCCCAATCGGAATCCGTGAAACCTTCAAGCTTGAAATTTGCTCCTCTTGGGTACCATAAGCCAAAGTTTGAGGTATGAGCCAAATATCGAAAGATTCTCTTGACCGCCACATAGTGACTTTCCTTTGGTGCGGCTTGAAACCGTGCACACATCTCCACACTCAACATGATATCCGGTCTAGATGCACAAAGGTAAAGCAAGGAGCCAATCATGGAGCGATATACCTTTTGATCCACCGCTTTACCATTGGGATCGATGTCAAGTTGGCACTTCGTAGGCATTGGTGTAGAAGCCGGCTTGACATCACTTAGCTTGAATCTTTTAAGCATGTCTTGAGTGTATTTGGCTTGGTTGATTAAGGTTCCTTCTCTTCGTTGTTTGATGTCAAAACCAAGGAAGAACTTCAACTCTCCCATCGAAGACATCTTGAACTTGGAAGTCATGAGAGCGGCAAATTCCTCATTGAAAGCTTTGTTAGGAGAACCAAAGATAATATCATCAACATATAGTTGGCATACAAACAACTCCCCTTTGACCTTCTTAGTAAAAAGAGTGGGATCGATTTGTCCTACTTCAAATCCACGATCTTGTAGCAACTCGGTAAGGTGGTCATACCACGCACGTGGGGCTTGTTTAAGGCCATAGAGTGCCTTATCGAGTTGATACACGTGATCCGGGAAGTAGGGGTCCTCGAACCCGGGGGGTTGCTTGACATAAACCAACTCATTAATGGGACCATTAAGAAAAGCACTTTTCACATCCATTTGTTGCAACTTAAAGTTGTGATGGGAAGCATAAGCAATCAACAAACGAATGGATTCAAGACGAGCAACGGGAGCAAAAGTTTCACCATAGTCGATGCCCTCGACTTGGGAGTAGCCTTGTGCTACCAATCTTGCCTTGTTGCGAATGATGTTCCCATGAGCATCTTGCTTGTTCTTGAAGATCCACTTTGTTCCAATGACGTTGTGGTTCCCCGAAGGTCTTGGCACCAATCTCCACACCTTGTTGTACTCGAAGTTGTTTAGTTCTTCATGCATGGCATTGAGCCAATCCGAGTCTTCGAGCGCCTCATAGACCTTTTGGGGTTCAACACAAGAGACAAACGCATGATGTTCACAATAGTTAGCTAATTGTCTATGAGTGCTTACCCCCTTTCTTAGACTTCCAACCACATTTTCCATGAGATGCCCTTGGGTGGTGAGTTTGGAAGCAATCTTTGCGGCACGACGCTCTAATTCTTCCTCGGGTATAGAAGGAGGAAGGTTAACTTGATCATCTTGAGCGCCGTCTTGAGCTTGCTCATGATCTTGAACTTGCTCGAGGGGGAGAACTTGACCTTGGGCATCATTTGGAGGTTCACCTCCATCTTGAGGTTGATCTTGCCCTTGGTCTTGTTCATGAAGGTGAGGGCCTTCACTTTGTTCTTCAGAAGCGTGTGGGTCTTGGGGAGGTGATGGCTCCACTTGAGTGGAGCATTGTCCTTCTCCTTCGGCCACAAGGGGTTCCTCAATGGGTAGGATATGACCAATACCCATTCTTCTTATGGCTTGGGGAGGAATTTCATCACCTACATCACAAGTACCACTTTGCTCCACTTGGGAGCCATTATTTTCATCAAACTCTACGTTACACGTCTCCTCAATGAGTCTGTTGGACTTGTTGAGAACACGGTAAGCATGAGAGTTTGTAGCATAACCAACAAATATGCCCTCATGAGCTCTAGCTTCAAATTTAGACAAACGAACACCTTTCTTGAGAATGAAACACTTACACCCGAACACCCGGAAGTACTTGAGATTGCGCTTGTTCCTGGTGAGTATCTCATACGGAGTCTTGTTCAAGCCTTTGTGGAGATAGAGCCGATTGGATGCATGACAAGCTGCGTTGATGGCTTCGGCCCAGAAGTTGTATGGAGACTTGAACTCCGCCATCATGGTCCTTGCCGCATCCATCAACGTCCGGTTCTTTCTCTCCGCAACACCATTTTGTGCAGAATATTGATGCTTGATCCCTTCATCACTAAGAAACTCATCCAAGATGTAGTTCTTGAACTCGGTGCCGTTGTCACTTCTTATTGTCAAGATCTTTGCACCGTGTTGACGTTGAACTTCATTTGCAAAGTCGATGACGGTTTGTTGGGTCTCACTCTTCCTCTTGAAGAAGTATACCCAAGTGTATCTTGAATAATCATCCACTATCACCAAGCAATACTTTCTACCCCCAAGACTATCAAAGGATGGGGGCCCAAAGAGGTCCATGTGAAGGAGCTCCAAGGGTCTCTTCGAGTAGATGATAGTCGTGGGAGGGTGAGCCGTCTCATGAAGCTTTCTTTCGATACAAGCACTGCAAACACGATCTTTGGCAAAACTAACATTCGTTAGTCCATGAACATGGTCCCCCTTGAGAAGACTTTGCAAAGATCTCATATTGACATGGGCTAAACGGCGATGCCAAAGCCATCCCACATCAACTTTAGCCATTAGGCATGTCGCGGTCTTAGTGGGTTGCTCCGAGAAGTTAACCACATAGAGGCTGTTCTCGACATGCCCAACAAAGGCTACTTTAAGAGTCTTGCTCCACAAGAGGGCCACGGTATCAATATCAAAGAAGGTGGCAAAACCCATGAGTGCGAGTTGACGAACGGAAAGTAAATTGAACGCAAGGGACTCAACAAGCATGACTTTCTCGATCGTTAGATCATGATAAATGACAACCTTGCCAAGACCCAATACCTTAGAATGTGAGGCATCACCCCATTCGACATTGGTGGGTATAGATGGGATATTGTGCACGTCCACCACCAAGTCCTTGCTCCCGGTCATATGATTTGTTGCTCCACTATCGAGCAACCATGATCCCCCACCGGAAGCAAACACCTACAAGAGATCAATGCTTGGTTTTAGGTACCCATTGAGTAATGGGTCCTTTGATGTTAGTAACAAGGGTCTTAGGAACCCAAATAGACCATTCAATGTACTCATAAGGAGAACCAACAAATTTAGCATAAACATGTCCATCACTAGCACGGCACAACACATAAGAGGGGTTAAAGTCGCCGGCTTTGTTGGGAGAGATGGCGTTGCGCTCTTTGGCTTCACCACTCTTCCCATTGTTCTTCTTCTCCTTAGGAGCACCTTCTCCCTCCTTCACAAAGGTTTGCTTGAGCGGAGGAGGTCGATTGGTCTTGCTCTTCTTCTCCTTGTTCTTCTTCTTGTTCTTGGACTTGGGTGCGAACCCAACTCCCTCCTTGCCCACAACTTCCTTTTGATTGCTCAAAAGGTCATTTAGGTTCTTCTCGCCTTGTATGCATGACACAAGACCTTTCTCGAGTTGTTCCTTCAACTTGGCATTTTCCTCCACAAGATGCACATGCTCACAACATGGGTTAGTAGCATTTGCATTATCAATTAAGACCATGTGAGAAAATGTGGCCTTTTCCTTGGTTATCTTAACTTGGAGTTGAGCATGAGACTCCTTGAGGGTGGCATGAGCACCTTTCAAGACCTTGTGGGCCTTGTCAAGTACATCAAACTCCTCCGTGAGTCTAACATGATCAACCCCAAGTTTAGCCTTCTCGGAAGCTAGAACACGAGACACAACAAGAGCATGATCAAGATCTTTCTTTAGTTTAGCATGACCATCGTTGTGTGACTCCTCAAGAGCCAAACAATGCCCACGCTCTTCCTCAAGAGCATTAGAGAGATCCGATATCTCATCGGCATAATCACGACTATGACTTTCCATCTTAGTGATGGTTTCTTCATGAGCCTCGATCATGTCATTGGCTTCACCAAGTTGTTCCAAGAGAGCAACGAAATGCTTCTTGGATTTGCCCTTGAGCTTACTCATGAAGGACTCAGATTCATTGATCTCCTCATTAGACCCCTTACCATTATCAAAGTCATCCGTTGAAGGAGGGTTAGGAATAATGGTGGTTTTGATGTTGGGGGTTACCTTGTTGGTGGCCTTAGCCATGAGGCACTTGGCGGTGATGTTCTCGTTAGGTGCATCGAAGAGAGACACCCGAGGAGTTGAGACAATGGAAACGGATGCCATGGCCATTGTTTCACCATCTTCATCATCATCGTCATCCTCATGGTATTCTTCTTGAACCACCAACCCGCAAGAAGGAGTCTTCTTGGTGAAGTTGTTCTTGTTGGGGAAGGACTTGGCTTTGTCTTTTTGAATGAACTTGCCACCATTGTCTTCCCGCTTCTCGTATGGACAATCCGCAACGAAATGGCTGACATTGCCACAGTTGAAACAAGTTCTTACTCGTTGCTTCCCCTTGAGGCCACTTGAGTTGTTCTTGTTGAAGTTGGGTCTTGTAGTCTTCTTACTCCAAAACTGTCTTGAGGCAAGAGCCATGTGCTCATGATAATCATACTTCGTGTCCTCGGGGTTGCTCTCCTCATCTTCCTCCTCTTCTTCTTCTTCCACACTAACCTTGGCCTTCAAGGCAAGATTGGGCTTCTTTGCCCTTTGGGAACGGAGCACCGCATTGTCGGCGGTCTTATCCAAGATGTTCATTGCAACAAACTCATCCAACACTTCACCAGAGGTCATGGAGTGGAAGTCCGGTCTTTGGCGGATGACGGAGGACATGGCCTTGTTGTAGGGCATCATGGCCTTGAGGAACTTGCGCTTGATCCAGTTGTCATCCGTGTCCTTGCTCCCATGATCTCGGAGTGCGACCGCAAGTTTGGTCACTCTTCGAAAGAGCTCACGAGGTTCTTCATCCTCTTTCATTGCAAACTCATCGGCTTCATCTTGCACCACTTCATAGTTGGAGCGTTGAATGCTAGCACTTCCTCGATACATACGCTCGACACACTTCCATGCTTCTTTAGCCATGACATGAGGTCGAAGATGAGGGAGATCTTCAGAAAGGATAGCATCTTGGATGATGAAGAGAGCACTCTCATTGAATTGATTGTCCACTTCTTCTCGAGGGGTGAAGTTGCTTGGATCATCAGGATAGAAACCTTCTTCAATAATTCTCCAAAGGTTAGTATTCACATGTTTTAAATGACGCTTGAAGCGATAAACCCAAGAATCATAATCTTCATTTTTCACATATTTAGGAGGAGGACCGGCATGATTCAAATGCGTAGAGGGGATCGGTCCTCTATACACCGGGGGTTCCACATGGGCATAGATGACGGTGCCATTTCTACCACTAGTAGACGGACTCTTTTCACTATTAGCTTCCCCCTTGTCGGGGTTAGCATACGTCACCTTGTTAGTGGGATCACCCACTTTCATTGGCGAGGTAGATAGTTTGAGTCCCTCTAGGAATTCAGTAAACATGCTTTAACCTCGGCCGTCATGGAGGTTTTCAATGTGTCTAAAGCCACATTGAATTCCTCACGAGAGACCGAGGTTCCCCCTTCGGCCGAAGACGAGATGGGATTCACACCGGAGTGTTCCTCCGCACCTTCGTTGACGTCAACCATACTCTTCGGACGGCAAAGTCCTTAATAAAGAGACGAGGCTCTGATAGCAATTGAAAGGATCGATATGGTTGACTAGAGGGGGGGTGAATAGGCAACTAACAATTTTTAGACTTTTCTTTAACTATTTAAACCTTGCAATGAAATAGGTTGTCTAGATGTGCAACTACGTGGACAACCTATATGATGCAAAGACCATGAGCACACAAGCAAGCAATGGATATAGCACAAGTAAGCTTGCAAAAGTAAAGGGATAAGATAACCAAGAGTGGAGCCGGTGGAGACAAGGATGTGTTATCGAAGTTCCTTCCTTTTAAGGGGAAGCACGTCTCCGTTAGAGCGGTGTGGAGGCACAATGCTCCCCAAGAAGCCACTAGGTCCACCGTAATCTCCTCACGCCCTCACACAATGCGAGATGCCGTGATTCCACTATTGGAGCCCTTGAAGGTGGCAACCGGACCTTTACAAACAAGATTGGGGCTAACTCCACAACACTTGGAGGCTCCCAATAATCCCGCGAAGCTTCACCACAATGGAGTATGGCTTCCAAGTGACCTCAACCGTCTAGGGTGCTCAACACCCAAGAGTAACAAGATCCGCAAGAGATAAGTGGGGGGAATCAAATATCCTGTGGTGGAAGTGTAGATCGGGCACTTGTCACCCAATCCCGAGCAAATCAACAAGTTTGATTGGCTAGGGAGAGAGATCGAGTGAAAATGGAGCTTGGAGCAACAATGGAGCTTAGAGATGGAAGAGGTAGTCAACTAGAGGTAGAAGACGCCCCTTATATAGTCGTGGACAAAATCCAACCGTTATCCACATGTTCAGCCCGCGACACACGGTACTACCGCTCCAGGGGCGCGGTACTACCGCGAGGCTGTGCGGTACTACCGTGGCTAACCACAGTACTACCGCGACAGCAACACAGGCCGGAACTAGCCTGATAAGGGGGCAGTACTACCGCTTGCGCGGTACTACCACACCCACCTGCGGTACTACCGTAAGGCAGGAAAGTCACGGCCTAGGAAGGGCGCGGATGAAATAAATTACATCCGTGCCTACTTCCGCTGAACCGGAGGAGGTACAAAAATCCGACGCGGTACTACCGCCCGCGAGGCGCGGTACTACCGTGCGGGCGGGGATGTAAAAAATTACATCCGCCCTACTACCGCAACACTACGGTACTAGGTAGGAGGGCCACGGTACTACGACTCCTAGGGAGCGGTACTACCGTGGGCCTCCGCGGTACTACCGCGCTGGACGAGCGGTACTACCGTGGAGGGCGCGGATGTAAAAAATTACATCCGCCCCTACTACTGCACCGGAGCGGCACAAGGCCAGGGAGCCGCGGTACTACCGCTCCAGATGAGCGGTACTACCGTGACACCCAGCGGTACTACCGCGTGTACTTGCGGTACTACCGCAAGCACAGCAGTAGTCGTCAGATTTCCGCACAACCAAGATAACAAAGGGAAGCTCCAAAATGCAGGGAAAGGAGGAACAAGTGTACGTGTTGATTCCACCCAAACCTTTCCGACGCGGACCCCCTCTTAATAGTACGGCTCTCCTACGATTTGAATCCACCAAAGAGAAACGTAGAACGACGCCGACTTCAATAGTCTCCGAGGGGCACCGAATCGTCTCGTGCCTAGATATGAATAACCTGAGAAACTCAAGGCACACGATTAGTCCGCAAATGAATTTTCATCAATCACCAAAACACCTGAGGGAAAAACATGCCCTTACAAAGTATGATGCATGTCCGGTTTAATGAGGCATGGCATGGCAAAGTGCAACAAACAATACTACAAGTTAAGTGAAGCTCAATATGCAACGAGTTGCATATTGACAAAACACCACATTCAACTATTTAGTTAGCTCTCGTTTATGTACCCAACAATATTGAATGTTATTAAACATGGCAAGGGGTAAAGCGTATGTAAACTACCTATCTAGACAAGTTTAAATGAGGCCGGAACAACAAACAACAATTCCGGAAAATCCTCATGTCCATATTTTGAATTTGGTACTGTTCTGCCCTAAAACATATTTTAATGTTATTAAATAGGAAAAAAAGTGCACCATGTTAAACTAGGCATTTTTTCACCCCATTTACATATAAAGTTTATTCAAAATGGAGCTACGGTTATTTAGTTATGAAATAAATCATTTTAACATGTCATTTGAGCAAGTTTAATCAAACAACATGTTTAAACATATTTAACATGGATGAAAGTGGCAAATTATTAATCTACACAAAATTCTAAGCATTTTACATATATAAATCATTTTAATCCGATGCACGTTTTGTGAGATATTAAATGCATGAACCTGAGGGTTTTTCTGTAAAACTGCAGTTCTCTGATTAATTAGCAAATTCGTTCGTAGGGAAAAGACATGGATAGGGCCGTAAGTGGTCGGCCCAAAAGTGCACAGGAGAGGGGGCGGGGGCTGCTCACAATGGGCCGAGGCCCAGTCGGTGGAGGAGGGCGCTGTCTGGGCCAGATCTGGAGTCCAGCAGGCTGGATTGGGGAGGTTGCTGGCGGCCCAGGAGGCGAAGGAGATGGGCATGTCGCGGTCAACGCGAGCAACCGGGCGCGTCTGCAGCCTCCTCTCGAACAGAGGCAGGAGCGGGACTTGGCGCGATACAGAGGACGGGCAGAGCAGGTTCTGGCGAAGGCGGAGCCACTCCGGCAAGGCGAGAACGGGGCGGTGGCTGGCGCGGTGCCACGCGGGAAGGAGGGCGCCGGTCAAGCGAGGCGCTCGCTGCTGGAGCTCGATGCAGGGAAACAGAGGATGCAGCGGCAGTGGACTTGGCGAAGGGCGATGCGATGGACAGCGGCGGCGGACCAAGGCGAAGCAGGGGAGGTCCGGCAGGGGCGCGGGTCTCCAGGACGACGGTTCTGGCCGGGAATGGGCTTGGACGACGGCTGAGACGAGCAAATCCGGGCGCATGACGGCGATGGGTTTCCCTGTTGAAAGACATGAACTATGAGAAAGGGAGACGGAGAGATGGAGGGAAACAGGGGAAGGGAGCAGGGCTCTCGGGGCACTCATCTGCTGGTGGTGCTCGTCGGCAGAGGGAGCTCCAGTGGTCGGCCGGTGCGAGGGAGACGAGGTGAGGAGGAGGCGCTCGGGACAGGAGTGCTGCGGGAGGCATCGTCTTGGAGCTCCATGGGGTACGCCATGGCGCAGAGCAAGGCACAGCAGGGGCTCCAACATGGCGGTGGCGGCCGTCGGGAAGGAACTCGGGCGCTCACTGCGGAGGCGGGGGCACCTGGATCGAGAACCAGAGGATGGCGCTGGGGGATTCTCGGTGGGGAACAGAGGAGGCAAGGGGAGCAGGGAGATCTGGCGCTACGGTGCCGCTAGTTGGCTCGGGGCTGAAAACGAGGGGAGGAGCTCAGGCACGGAAATGGAGGCGGTCGGAGGCTGCGGTTGGTGGATTGGATTGGGATGAGATCCCGAGGAAGATAGACAAGAGCAGTGGCGGTGGCTTGGAGGATCCCTAGAAATTACGGATTTGGTCTCAGGATAGGCTAATATATATACGCGAGTGAGTTAGATTAAAGGCGATCTAGTCCCTCCGATCGAAATCGGACGGCTGAAAAAAATATAGGTTAGGAAGTCCAATAACCAAAACGGAGATGTTTTATAGATGTTTGGGGATGATCCGGACCCAACGGTGATGACTGTCCAGGTCGGGTTCGGGGGAGTTTCGAACGCGGGAGAGGGGTCGATGCACTGTGCAAAGAGGGGTTAGGCGGTTTGACAAGAGGGAAACGAAAATACGGTTGGTCTCGGAACAGTCAACGAAAACAAGGGGTGACGTGGCAACTACGAGCGGATACGGGTTTTATGAAAACAAAGTCGATGCAATGCGCATGATGCTATGAGATGAAATGCGTGACATGAACAAACTGCAAAACAAAAGACAAAAACCCAACCACGGAGAAAATAACATATCGCATCTCCGGAAAAGGCAAGAGTTGGAGTTACGAATATGGAAAGTTGTATCCGGGGCGTTACACCATCCATCCTCGCCATGATCTGTGTAAGTTAGGAAGAGAGGGATTGCATGCATCAATAATCCCATTGATCGTGCACTAGGCACATATATAGATACAAGGGGGTGCACCTGTTGTCTTGTCTCCCAAGATACATACAAGGGGAGAGAGACGTGATAGGTGCAATATACAAAATCCAGACCTATATACGTACATGCAATATGTGCATGTTCAACATCCCCCCGCATCGAAGCATCGCCGGAGACTAGACTGAAAGCCCTCGAAAGTCGAGGTCGGTAAACCCTTCGTCATGACATCGGCGAACTGCTGATCAGTGGGCATATGCAGAACTCAAATGCGGCCAAGCGCAACCTGCTCAAGAACAAAGTGATTGTCGAACTCAATGTGCTTTGTTCGTCGATGACGAACATGGTTGGTCGAGAGGCAAACCGCTGAGACGTTGTCACAATAGACAATCGTGGCCTTGGGAACCACACACATTAGCTCCTGAAGCAACTGACGTAGCCAGGAGCACTCCGCAACGGCGTTGGACACAACCCGGTACTCTGCCTCAGCACTCGAGCGAGAAACCATGGGTTGCCATTTAGACGACCACGATATCAGTGAGAGCTCGAGGTAGATACAGTAGCCAGATGTAGATCGACGAGTGTCGGGGCAGCCAGCCCAGTCGGCATCGGAGTAGGCAACAAGGTCGGTGGCGGAGGAAGCCCTCAGGGTGAGGCTCATAGCCATGATTCCACGCATATACCAAAGAATGTGTTTCACCAGAGCCCAATGAGTGTCATGAGGGGAGTGCATGTGAAGGCACACCTGCTGCACGGCGTACTATAGATCCGACCGTGTGAGCGTGAGATACTGGAGGGTGCCGACAATGGAGTGGTAGAAGGTAGCGTCGGACGCTGGAGATCCCTCGACGGCGGACACCTTGGCCTTCATGTCGACAGGCGTGGAAGCAGGCTTGCAGTTAAGCATGCCAACTTGATCCAGAAGCTCGTGGGCATACTTCTGCTGATGTAGAAAGAAGACTGTGGCGCGGCGGACAACCTCAATGCCGAGGAAGTAATGCAGGGCCCCCAAGTCCTTAAGGGAAAACCTGGCACTAGGACGAGCACTGATCTGCTGGAGCAGCGCAGAAGATGATGTTGTCAGTATGATGTCGTCGACATATAGGAGGGGATACGCAGTCGCAGCTCCCTGATGATAGATGAACAATGAGGCATCGAATCGGGTGGACCGAAGCCCCAACTGTTGAAGGAAGGCCACGATAAGCTGGTACCATGCCTGGGGGGCCTTCTTCAACCGGTAGAGCAAACGGGAGAGCAAGCACACATGGTCCAGGTATGCGGCATCGACGAATCCAGTAGGTTGTTGACAGAACACCTGCTCATCCAGATGACAATGCAGGAAGGCGTTGGACACGTCCAGCTGGTGTACCGGCCAGGCACGCGAGACGACCAACTGAAGCACCGCACGAATCATGCCTGGTTTGATAACCAAAGCAAAGGTGTCGGTGAAGTCCACGCCGGCTTGCTGTCGAAAACCACACACCACCCAGCACGCCTTATAGCGCTCAAGAGAACCATCGGGGCGTGTCTTGTGGTGGAACACCCACTTGTCGGTGATGACGTTGGCATGGGGAGGCCGCGGAACAAGCTACCACGTATGGTTGCAGTGTAGGGCATTGAATTCCTCACGCATCGCAGCAAGCCAATGCGGATCGCGAAGGGCTGCACGAGCCGAGGAAGGTAGAGGAGACGATGTCGAGGTCGAAGCAGCACACACGTACTCGTCGGAGGTGTAGCACATGCTAGGCCGGAAAGTCCTAGTACGAGCCCGGGTCACCACCCTGGAGAGGGGCGCAGCGCCCTCCGGATGAACCGGGGAGGAGGCGGGCGATGATGAAAGCGAGCCCGTCTCGCAAGGCCCCAAGCTCGAGGCAGCCACAACACCCGAGGCGGCCGATCTGGAGGGACGGCCACACCAGAGGCGTCCGACGGGACCACCGTGGCGGCCGAGCCGAAGGGGGCCGCACCAGGGGAGCCAGCCGAGCTGGAGGGGGTCGTGCCAGAGTGGCTGATCGCGCCAAAGGCATCCGACGGGACCGCCGAAGCAGAAGGGGCCGGGCTCGGAGGTGTAGCCGGGGCGGGACTCGGCGAGGGAGGGGGCCTGTTAGGGGTGGTAGCAGGGCCAGGCCAGATCCGGGTTCCACGCTAGGGCAGGGGCACGGCAAGAGGTACCGTGGGGGACTCGACGACGGGTGGGACCTGCTGAAAAGGAAACACCATCTCATCAAAGTACATGTGCTGCGATGTGTACATGTGAAGGGACACTGGATCATAGCACCAGTAACCTTTGGTGTTGGGAGGGTACCCGAGGAAGATGCAAGGAACAGACCGTGGGGCGAGTTTGTGGGGGGTGGTGGACGCAGTACTAGGATAACAGAGACACCCAAAGATACGAAGGCCATCATAGGATGGAGGCGCACCAAAGAGGAGTTGGTGGGGTGTAGTTCCAACGCAGACGACACAAACAGATGTTGAGAAGAAGAGTGGCGGTGGGGAGAGCATTCAGCCAGAAACGGGAAGGCATGTTAGAGTGAATGCAGTAACGTGCAGACGCAATTGTTGAGAGTTCGTAGGATGCGCTCAGCGTGGCCATTTTGTTGTGACGTGTAGGGACAAGTGAGGAGAAAGATAGTGTCGTGTGAAGCAAGAAGGTTGCGAACAATGACATTGTCAAACTCTTTTCCGCTATCAGTTTAGAGGGCAAGGATGGGACGTCTGAACTGTGTGGTGACATAGGTATAATATGTGGTGAGTGTGGCAAATGCATCAGACTTGCGACGAAGAGGAAATGTCCACACATAATGAGAAAATCATCTAAAATCACCAAATAGTAGAGGTAGCCTGTGTTGCTTGCAACCAAGATGTCCAAACATCACTATGAAGTAATTTAAACAGAAAAGTGGAAATAGTTGTAGACATGCTAAAGGGGAGACGAACGTGCTTGCCAAGACGACAAGCCTCACACGTATGGTTGTCAACCTTATTACATGAGAATGAAAAACTCTGAAGAATTTGATGCAAAACGGTGGACTTGGGATGTCCCAAACAAGCATGCCAGAGGTCGACACTGGCGGCGAGGCGACTAGATGGGTGGAGGTGGTGGAGGAGGAGTGCACCGAGTAGAGCTCGTCGGGGCTATCACATCGGTGGAGAACCATCCAGGTACGGGCGTCCTTCATAGAAAAACCAACATCGTCAAATTCAACGGTAATGGGATTCTCACGAGCAAGACGATGAACAGATACAAAGTGCGTGACTAAGTTAGGAGAAATAAGAACATTAGACATGGTGATAGGCGTATATGTGGAAGGAAACGAAGTACGAACAATATGTGTAATGGGTAAAGAGGAACCGTTACCAATGGTGATGTGAGTAGGAGTATGAGCTGAAGTGGAGGAGGTTAGGTTACCGGGATGAGATGTCATGTGAGTGGTGGCGCCCGAGTCCATGTACCAATCTCCACCGCCACCATAGTTATGTGGTGACGGGGCCGAGTGCAGTGCGGTCAGGACGATGGGGTCCCATGACGGAGGAACCTGTGGCAGGTAGGACCCACCATAAGGTGGCACTGGGGGAGAAGCATAGCCGCCGGCCATCAGCGCACGGGAAGAGCCGTGTATCAGGCGGCACCTGGTGTGGCAAGATATGCTTGATGGCTCGT
Organism: Triticum aestivum; assembly: GCF_018294505.1. Classification (NCBI taxonomy): domain Eukaryota; kingdom Viridiplantae; phylum Streptophyta; class Magnoliopsida; order Poales; family Poaceae; genus Triticum; species Triticum aestivum. The sequence goes on along the minus strand of NC_057798.1, from coordinate 371,399,213 downwards.
TGGTCGAGACACAAGGAGGCCCGACGCTGGAGGCCGTGGCACCGACATCGAATATGCGTGGACGACGTCGGTCCAAGGGTTGGTGCCATAGGTCCAGGGTAGTGTGGGTTGGTGCTGACGGGGCACCCCCAATGTGCCTGTTGCTGCTGCTTTGGGCGCCCGCCCCCGCAACAGTTGTTGCGCTGGCCACCGCCGGACTGCTGCTGTTGAGGCGCGCATGCGGGGGTGGGGGTGGTAGCGGGTAGAAGCCCGACGACGCGGGAGGCGCAGGAGGTACGGGCAGCGGCGGGGTGCCGCGAGAAGTGCCGGTAGCGAGGGCGGTGTGTTGCACCTGCTTCTTCACCTGTTTCATCCGGCGTTCCTCCAAACGCAGGTATGCAACGAACTTGGGGAAGGAGGGCTCCGGCATCAAGGTAAGGTTGGAGGTGGCGTTGCCGAAGTCCTTGTTAAGGCCAGCCGTGAGCGTGCTCAGGAGGAGATCGTCGTCGATCTTGGCGCCAATGTCACGGAGCTCATCAGAAAGCGTCTTGAGGCGTCGACGGTAATCATCAATTGATTGATCATCTTGATGACAACCAAATAGTACTTGTTGCAGAAAGACGCAACGCTGAAGACGATTGTCGGTGAAGAGGTCGTTGAGCTTCACCCACGCGGCGTGTGCATCATCACCATCTCTCATGACGGTGTGAAACAAGTCCTTCGAGATGGTGAGGAAGAACCACCGGATGAGTGTAGCATCGATGGCGGTCCACTCGGAGTCATCTTTCATGGTGCTTGAGTCGACGGGGCCGTCGACATGATCCATGAGGTTGTACTCGCGAAAGACGAGCGAGAAGTAGGTTTTCCACGCATAGTACCTGGAGTCATGACGATCAAGACACACAGGAACACGCTCATGGATGTTGAGGTTGCAGATATCGGCGGGATCCGGGACGGCGAAGGGGTTGGTGGCGCCGGAGATGGAGGAGTTGAAAGACATGGTGGTGGAGGGAAGAGCGGTGGCGCGACGATGGTAGGGAGTGGAGGCAGCGGTGCGGCGGCTGTAGACGGGTGATGGGGAAGCAGCAGCGCAGCGGGGTTAGGTGGTGGGGTGGCGGCACAACGGCTGTAGAGAGGAGAGTTGTGATACGTCTCCAACTTATCTATAATTTATGAAGTACTAGTTGACCCGTTGCGCCAAATGGCGTAGAGACCTGCTGAAGACATGTTGTCAATGAAAATAGTTTCATGCTGCAAGAACCTTCAACTAAATCATGCTATTTTTTAAACATGTTTATTACGTTGTTAAATAATAGTCTGGAAAAAAGGAAACTTGACATAATATGAATATGTTCAGTTTGAAAATATGGTCAGTATGATGAGAGAGTAAAGTTGGCATGGTTGTATTTTTTTAGCAATGGGTTTGGAAAAAGAAAATATTTGTGTGACATGAACAGGCCTAGTTTGAAAATATGGTTATCATCATGAGAAACTTGGCCGTGCATCTTTTTCCTGCAAAAAAAGAGGGAAAAATATAAGAAACCTAAGAAAAAACATGTCTTTGTTGTGCATATACGGAGATATAGGGATCAGGAGGGATTAGGATAGCCCATATGTTATTTAGCTCAGCCCACGTAGAGCATGCCTGTGGCTCGTGAGGAGCTGAATATGAAGCGGCAGGGGGCGGATCCAACGGAGACTCTCTATCCCCTCCTTTCTTTCTCGGTTCCTCAACTGGGTGACAGAGGCGTTTCCCCAGCCGCCGACCGGTGCGATTTCTTACCTCTTTTGATTTCGGATTTGTCTGCATGCATGTATTTACTTTCCACTCAGCAAAGACCCGCTAAAACCATGTTGTCGATGAAAATAGTTAACATTTTGCAAGGACATATGACGCACAGATCTGTTGAATCCATATGCGGGTTGAAAACGAAATTCATGTTTTAGTCGGTTTAGTAATGGGCAAGGACATATGATGACCAAATTTACCCCTTTAATAAAAAAAGAATGAAGACTATTGTCTATAATGAGATGTACACACATTTTAATTTATCTCTGAGCCAAATGGCGCAGAGTCCAATTTGATACCACGGGCTCGTTGAAAATATTTGCATTTTTTTTAATATCTTTATGTTTGAGCAAGCACAAATACCATGTCAAACCCAAAAGTGTTTTGAAAATATTTGACTTTGCTAGTAGAAGTAGGTTTTAGCGACCAGGGTAGCATGCATAGAGCCAAATGGCGCAAGGTATATGACATACAACTTTACCACGAAGATGTGCCGCGATATCTTCCTTAACTTAATTATGTTCGAACACATTTGAAGTTCAAACCCATAATTGGTGTCACATCCCTAAATTAAAACCCAAAACACCAACCTTGTGCAACATGGCCTTTTACAATGGGAAAAATTATTACCACAAACAAAGTCCAGATGTTACATGTTACATAAGACTTTAGCTTGAGCAACTGTCATACAATAGGTATATAAATTTCCTACGTTTAATCACAGCAGCAAACCTTCCCAAAGGGCAAACTCCCTTATGCAGTGTTGTCCTTTCATGTGTTTTTAAAAAAGGAACCTTTATTTTATTGGCAAATAAACGGTTTGATGGGAACCAAACATTTGATAGTAGCTTGTCCCACATCTCAATCTCCTATGAAATGAGCGCAAGCAGCCAAAACACAATTGTTTTGATACAACAACGGTAAGCGAAATGAGTAATCTTCAAAGAAACAGCACATTTACATTAGTATAGTAGCTTTTTTAACCATGCATGTGAATTGTATGTAAACTTTATAGAAGAAGGCCAACGCTAAGGAACAACATGTTGCCATACTCATCCTGCTCTCACTTCTGGTCATCAATCCGGGGAATCAACTCCTAACCAGCGCCTTGAGCAACAACAACGACAACATGCCCCTTCCCGTCAACATGAAAATCGATCTCAGGATTCAAACAACAGTCAACATCTCAGGCTGCTCAGGGTCGCATGAAGAGTAATGTGGCCCGTGCTCCTTCCCATAAGTTTGACAAGACCAATGCCATCCACAATATTCACAACCCCACATGTGTCGCATTGATTTCCTACTGAGCACTCTCCACTGCGGCTTGAAACCCAAACGCCTTGTCTATAATGTCGATGTCGTTGTCCAAGTTTTTTGGGATCCCTGTAATGGATATCCTCAAACCACACCGTTTAAACTCTTCGAATATGGCCACTGCTCCTCTCATTGTTCCATCCCCGCCAATCACATAAACCTGTGATTGCCATAAAAGGAATATTCAGATAGGATAGTAAGATCAGGGCCTGAAGAACATGAACAATTGGCATGTGAACCAACACATTTAACATAGTTTCATTTTGCAAGGACATATTCGGTCTAAACCATGCCATGTTGAAAATGTGTTTATCACGTTATGAAATTCAAGTTTGAAATAAAAGTGTATTTGTATAACATGTATAAACCATCTAAGGAAGCATTGTTTTAGTCAAAAATATGGTTATCACGATGAGAAACCCGAGCTCTAAAAAAACAGATTTGTATAAGATGTAAATATCAACTGAGGATATATATTTTTAACACCATTTGCACCAAACTTTTATTTCCATGTGCAGGAGCAAAAAAATGACTTATTGATCACTTGAAGCATATAACGGAGATTCAAAAACTGTGTCTTGTTCTCAAGAGAATAGTATACGTATCAAAGTTGCCAGATAAACAGACTATTAATACAGAAACATGTTTTAAACCTTGACAAGTTTGTGTCTATGACAACTTGAAAATGGTCACATCTTATTCGAGAACTAACAATTATATTGGATTTCCCGAAAATGTCAAGCAAGGTTTAATTGATTCTGAAACAATCTAACCACAATAAATAGAAAAAATAAACAAATGGAAGCCTATTCACGAACTGTGATACTGTGAACCACATTTAACTACCAAAAGTCCAGGTACGAGCCTAGGGGACAGATCCAACATTTGTTATTTCTCAAAATAAGAGGTAGGAGAAAACAACATACACAAAGTAGTGATGGTTCAATACAAAACGTCAAGATTCATTTCAATGCTTGGTGCATCTCATAGAAAATGTAGCAAGAAGTGGGATTACACGTGATGAAAGGTTTGCTTCACCTGTTCAAAGACAGATATACCAAAAACAATTCATAGCACGCACCAGCAAGTCCTTCCCCTCATGGTCTTGGAACA